>NW_017805002.1:3540653-3549995 GCF_001891065.2 Hippocampus comes
ATATATCTACCCGGGCAAATCAGTACCGTTCAATACTGCACGACTTGGTATTGATCCGATACAAACTAAATGCAGCACCAGCAGTAATGCTGATGCAATCTGTTTTTTTTTGTTTTTTTTTTTTTTAAATACTGTGAGATTAGTGATTGATCCGATAAATACGTACAAGGCCAATGTCACTAGCGGCGATATTTCAGGTACTGTGCTTAAAAAAAAAAAAAAAGTGCGACTAAAATGCAAACTAAACCCATTGGAAACAGAAAACCCCTGTAATGACAAATTTGGTGTTGATCCCATATCCAGTAAATATATGGCTACTTTTGCTGATTTAGATATTGATACTTTTTGAACAGTAAAATAATTATTATTCATCCCATCACAGATTGACTGATATCAATCCATCCAGAATAATGTAATACACAGAGATGGTCCCAAAAAACTTTATTGGGCTGGGTGCATGTGCTAGCTAACGTGATGCAACGTGCTTACATCACGTACACAAGAGGATGTAGGAGGTGAGAGCAAATGGTCAGTACAGCGCAGTGTGTCAGGCCACCAAGACTTGACAGACTGGGCCAGTACAAATTTCGTGAATAAATACGATGAAATCAACACCATCTTGCAACACCAACAACACTTGTGTGTCCACATTCAACAATAAATAGATAATCAATCCTCACTGTGTATTTGTGTTTATATTTGTTATTTTGAGTCACCCACACATTATTGATGTAGTAGTACCTTGTTGACTGGAAAACCATGAATAGAAAGTCCTATATGACTGTACTGTGCTGGAAAATGAATCAATAATGCTGAATAGATTACACCTTGCACAGTCACCTGTCGATAAGTCCAAAGTTGAAAAGGGTTAATATGAGCTGGAAAGAGTATTTTATTTTGTGCACTTACATGCGACACCCAGGTATTCAATTCAGTTCGTTGACCTTGACGTTAACTCGTAACGCCTTCCACTTCTTCCTTTCATAACTTTGCTGCTGTGTATTGGGAATTTCTCCATTGCGAGACTAATAAAGGTTTTCTTATCTTATCTTATCTTATAAAATCAATTTGCCTTTTTACCACCAGAAGGAGCATTTGCAATGAGATCGCCTTGCCTGAGGGATGTACTGCACCGTGTGTGTGTGTGTGTGTGTGTGTGTGTGTGTGTGTGTGTGTGTGTGTGTGTGTGTGTGTGTGTGTGTGCGCACACATTCATACATGTGTATCGCTTAAAAACCTCCTATTCATTTAATATTGAACGTCTCGCTACACACCAGTGTAAAAATCCACAGGGCACTCTTTCAATTCTCGCACTCAGCATCTATGCACATTGAATTCTTCTGTAAACATACAAGATCCATAAAAATGAAATAAACAAAAGTATACTGTGCAGTGTATTTGTAACTGACATCTCTTGTGTCATGTGAAGTTTGTGTTAAGATTTGGATTGTTTTATTATAAACCACCCAATATCACACTGGAGGGTAAATACAATGGTCCCCTGACTTACAAGGGACCCAAATTTTTTTGAGATACAAGCCATTGTTCGGCTGTTTTCGTTTTTTTTTTTTTTTTTTTTTTACTGTGACTTGAAAGCAAAATCTGTATGTGACACAGGACCTGTTGTGATAAGCTGGGGGCTGTGGGGGGTTGGGGGTGTAGGGTGGTCTCTGGACTGGTGCTGAGCAGTGCACCCCCTCCCCTCTCAATTTAACTATAAGACGGGCAGTGATTTAAAAGGTAAAATGACTACATTCTTCCTTTACATTATATATTTGTGTGAAATTTAAATTTGGCTGTTTTTTGTTTGTTTGTTTGGTTAGGTTTTTTTGTTATTTGTTGTGGTTTGTTCATTTTGCTTTGATTACAAACAGTGACTAATCTTGCATCATGGATAGGTTTGTGTGTTGAAGGATAGCTTCAACACACACACACACACCCGCCCACACAACACACACACACACACACACACACACACACACACACACACACACACACACACACACACACACAAACAAAACACATGGACAAAGCAAAAAACACAAACATCTCAAGATTTAGTGATATCCAAATTGAATGGAACTTGGGAGGTATTTTGCTTTGGGGGTGTTTGGGGTGACTTATGGGATGAGATTCCACTCTGAAATAAAGTTGGGTCTCAGATAGAGGCAAAGAAAATCATTTTAGTTTTGAACTAACAAGCACCAGGCAGTGCAAAGGACTTCTTGGAATCATTTATAATTATAATTCTCATTACTTGCCTTTGGAGAGCTTCCACATGCCATTTTGGCACCCTAAAATTCACTCAGGAGCGCTGCATTGAAAGTTTGTGTTCAAACTCTAATCAAAATCAAAATCAGATTTTTCGCCTATCCACATTGAAACTGGATGGTTCCTTTGTAGTCTGAACAGTCACAAAGCACATGAAATCTGATTTTGGCAAGACGGTTTTAAGTCACATTCTGTCATGTTCTGTCTGTTTTCATTGTGTTTCCCTCCAGCATTCGCACCTTTTCCTCGTTTCCCCATCAAGCCCTGAGAAGTACCGTATTGGTCCGAATATAAGTTTTTTGCATTGAAATAAGACTGAAAAAGTGGGGGTCGTCTTATATTCGGGGTCTAGACATCATACCCATTCACGACGCTAGATGGCGCCAGATATCATTGAAGCAAATGCTGAACTTGACTCCCCAGGCCAAAGTGACCCCCTGCCACGAAGAATAAAAATAAAAATAGCGGTAGCACGAAGAAGAAAAATAAAAAATAGCGGTAAGAAAGAAAAGAGAAGAAAATAATAGAAGAGATAACAGAAAATGGAGAAACGTAGTGACAATCTGGAGAAAAGTGGGTCGAAGATCGGCCAGGTTAACTGGCAGCTGAGGAGAAAGTATGATGTAATTTACATTTCAAAAACCAGAAGCCATTCATTTACGAATGTGATTGCACTTTAGATTTGAATGAGGCAAAATAACATGCTTTTTCTCTCAAATATATTGTTATAATCATTTGTTTCAGATGTACTGTAATTATTTTCCGTATAAAAGTTAATTTGGTGTTCAAAAAGTCTTTTTTCAAACTTGAGTCTTGAAAAAGAGGGGGTCGTCTTATAATCAGGGCCGTCTTATATTCGGGCCAATAAGGTATTTAAGGACTGCCAAGCTGCCTAATCGCTTGTCAGATTATTGACCTTGCTCGCCGTAGTGCTTCAAGTGTTGTTAAGACTTCTTGATACTGTCCATAGTCACTCTCATTCTTCATAGATTCTAGTATTTTTGTTATTTTTTCTTATTGTTCTTGATCTTTGGCTTCATGTTCTTTGCTTCTTGATATTTTGTTTGTTTATTCTTGGTGTTCCCTGAGTACCTCACCTTTTGCAAGCACTTCTGGGTTATGCGTTGTTTCTCCTGGCTCTTTGTGACCAGCGATTTCTGTTTGTACTTTGACAGTACATGAGCCAGTCCATTTTTCTAAAATATTTTTGTTATCACACTTTGTCTGAGCCTGCATTTCTAAAATCCAAACACATTATTCGCTTCAGTCCAGAACCTGACAGATTCGGGAGTTAGTTTTATGTCGGATTTGGACAGGATCTACCTCAGTCTGAAAAACTCCAAACACACCTATCGGTTTTGACTGTCTGTGATGTCACTTAACGCGATGCGCCAGAGCAGAGAGCACCAATCAAAGTGTGAAGTGGTAAAGAATGGAAGACATCGAAGAAATTGAAAACAGCAGTCCCTGGACAGAGAAAAAAATGTATTGACATATCGGTCTGTCAGGAGTAGTACCATGCGCGCAAAACTCGAGGGCATGTATAGAAACAAGTCATTTCTGACAGTATTTTGTGTGTTGCCGCTGTCGCACTTAGATGAGGTCAAACATGACACGTGTTGGATGATGTCTCCATTGCGACGTCGTTGATCCAGCAACCTGTCGGATAGGTCAGTTATCCAATTTGGACACTTGCTAAAACGATGTGGACAGTCATCCCTAAAAATCGGATTTGAGCAGGGATCTGATTGGAATCAGATATGCCCGCCGTCTGAGTTCAGCCTAAAGCAACAGTATGATGAGTGCATTCCAAAGGAGAATGCTGACGTTCCAGTAGTTTGAATGCAGCTTCTGTGTTAGAACATAAGGTCTGTCACACTGCCTGCACATAGTCACCGCCTCCCACCCCCGCCCGCCACTTTCCCTGCTCCCCTCTTGCGATGATGCATTGGGACAGCTTTGTGATCCATGGTGTGTTGCACCGTGTGTCCGGTGGCGTGGATCATGCTGCGGGGTCAGCGTTTGACTCAGACAGACCTTACTGCACCACTATGGAGGAGGAGAGGTAAAAAAAAAGGCATGGGGAGGAGGACAGACTCAGAAAGAGGAGCGAGCCCAGTGTGTCAAAGCACGCCACGACACACAAAAAATTCCCCCGCAGGGGTTTGTCCTTCCAACGGGTCTGAGCCTAATATTGGCTCGTGGAGCTAAATGCTCCTGCTTTCCTGCTCAGCCACCTCCAAAGTTGCACTGCATTAAGCCAGTCTACCAGGGGAATGCAAGCGTGAAGACCCTAACACCTCCTCCAGTGCCCTGTACTCCTGCCTCCTTACATTCAATGCAGGCACAAACACAATGGGAGGCAGCAAGTCACGTGACTTCTGATTTTGACCATTTTTTGAACCAGAAATATTTCCAGCCCCATTTCACCTTACATTTGTAGCTGTGATGTCGCAATGCATCGATGCAACAATTGTAGTGAGATGCAACTCAAGAGCTGTATCATTAAAAAGTGATTTTTGTTTTGTTTTGTTCAAACACATTCAAACATATTAAAACAAAATTTGAAGGAATTAAAACACACTTTAAAAACTGGTAAATGTATTTGAACACAAATCTAGTACAAAATATTATGATTGTATTTTTGTTAGATACATGTACAGTATGTACCTTTCAGAGGTAGGGCCTGGTGGGGTGGTGTATGACGTGGGCAAACCTGCGTGTGAGTGTCTGGGCATGAGCTGTGGCTGACAGCAGCTTCTGCATGAATATTTTTATTGTATTGTACATCAATGACAGTGGCTCTCCTTTCTCACAGGTGAGGGCATTACAGTAAGTAGACAGTAAAAACCCAGGAAAGATAATTGCTTCAAATTCCACAATACAGTGGAAGCACAAACAATGTGCCATGATATATCCATGAATATGGCCATTCTATTTTTTAAAGGATAACATAGAATATTCTTTAATCACTGCATCACATTTGACTGCACAGTGCAACAAAACGGGGTTTGCAGCTCTGTTAGATGCATAAGTGATGATAATATCAGTGTGCTGTATCATATCACGAGCTGTTCCAAATATCCCCTTGCCTGGGTGTAATGACTCGAGAGATCCCACATTTTTGAAGCAGCCAAACTTAAAGGCAAAGAAATCGGCGCCCTTGGAAAGTTGCATGGATCAAACACCTGTGAATTTTGACATTCAGCTCCATGTTAGAAAACAGCAAGCTGTGTAAACTGTTGGAAATTCAAAGGTTTAGATAAGGACAAATTACAGGATGTGCACCTAATAACGGTCGCAGTGCATTTTAATTCATCTGGAAATTTCCCCCAAAAACATATTATTCTTAAGAAGACGCTGCTCCCTGTTCAGCCTGAAAGTTGAACATTGAAGCCGTCTTGATGGGGGGGGAGCTCAAAGATGAGATCAAACTCTCAAGTGTTACCACCCAGCCATTGTTAATGGATGCACCTGAATTGTTGTGTTTTGTTTTTTGCTGCTCGTCTCCTTGTCCTCCTTCTTACAGTAAGCAAAGACAAGGCTTGCTTTTACAACAATGAAAGATACATCTTGTTGAGGTGCAGTCTACCTCTCGTCTCAGTCAGCAGCAAAAGTGTGAGTGCTTACTTGCTGATCGGCCATTGCGTCAGCAATTCCAAATATGGGCAAGCTGGCAATCGAGGCACCCTCGTCCTTCCGTGCTGCCACGCACTCCTTTCCCACTTAGTGAGTGCAGCGGGAAACGGGCTTGTGAGGAGTGTAAATCTACTTTTACAATGTCATTTGAAGCATGACGATAGGATCCTTCATGGTAGTCATAAATAGCGTTGTAAAGTCAGTCAAATCTGTGAGTTAAATCCACAGATAGGTAGGTCATTTCCACACTTCATGACTGAATGAATGTCCGTCTCTATATCTTTCTCTATCGGGCGAGCAGTCAGGAATGTAGTCTGCCTTTCGCCCAGAGTCAGCTGAGATTGGCTCCAGCTCTGAGTGACCCACAACACGATACGCGGAACAGCAAACGGATAGAGATGGACAGACATGCAGTTATGAGTTTGAAGAGTATGCCATTGTTTTCCAATTTCTCATTTTCCATGCATGTCCAATAGCTTTGTAATTCCATACAAACTCGCTGCCAAGTCAGCCATATGCCACCCTGTTAATTAGGCCGCAAATTACACGTGCTATTCCCTCACAATTTTTTTTTTAATGAATTCTGCATGTTGCTCCTGCTGGATTGTGTGATGCTCATCTGTTCCTTGCCGCTCTCGATTTTCCCACGATGGTCCGTCGCATGAAGTGAAATTCATCCCCCCCCCCTCTCTTTCTCTGTTCTCTTGTCTGCAGCTGTCTTGCAGGATTGCACAGGATTTGGAGGTACAAAAACACGCTCGGGGGGGAAATTCCATCACTTTATGGAAATGGTCGCTCCCTCGGAGCATTCATCCGGGGATTTAGGCGACACGCTTTGCTGATCACGCTGTCACTCCAATCCGGCTAGAAATCGTTGGTCGCTGAAACCTTTTTAGGATGGGCTCCCTTTTGAGGCGTGTGTGTGTGTGTGTGTGTGTGTGTGTGTGTGTGTGTGTGTGTGTGTGTGTGTGTGTGTGTGTGTGCGCGCGCGCGTGTGTGTTTTGCACTTGTCAGGGTTGAAATTGATACATATCATTGCTATTGTCCCCATTGAAGGAGAGACCACACGGGAAAGGCATCTGAGCTACATGATATGGACAAGAGGATTAGGATAGCTAAAGCATTACATCATAGGAGAGCACTTTTCCTGTCTCTATTGGTCCAAAGGATAGCAAAGATTTTTGCGATGTACCATTTGAACAAACAGGCAGCACAGCGACGCACAAAGGAAAAATGCCAGAACTGTGTTGTTGCACCATTTGTGTTCATAGATCTGGCGCTTCAAGGGTTACAACACTGATATTTTGCATCGTTTGTTCGCATTAAGCTTAGCGGACTTTCCATTAAGACAAAACTATGAACATGCCATGTGGAATTCTCTTTGTTTGATATTTAGTTTGACGGTATACTTAAACTGGAAGTGGCCAATAGACAAAGCTCATATTTCGAAAAATGTGTGAAGCTGATTGCTCATATCTCAAGACAATACTGTATTTTTAGAATTTGCATACGTGGGATATATAGATATATAGCCTATCCCAGCTGTCTTCGGTCGCAGGGCACACAGAGACAAACAACCATTTCTGCTCATAATCACATTTAGGGACAATTTAGAGTGTTCCATTAACCTGCCATGCATGTTTTTGGAATGTGGGAAGAAACCGAAGTACCCAGAGAAAGCCCACGCAGGCCCTGGTAGAACATGCAAACTCCACACAGAAAGGCTGCACCGTGAGGTCGAAGCGCGAACCACTGGAACACCGGGCTACCCGTGTTTGTGTGTGTGTGTGTGTGTGTGTGTGTCTGGAACACCGGGCTACCTGTGTTTGTGTTTGTGTGTGTGTGTGTGTGTGTGTGTGTGTGTGTGTGTGTGTGTGTGTGTGTGTGTGTGTGTGTGTGTGTGTGTGTGTGTGTTTCTGATGGTAAAAGATAAAATGGGTCATTTTGACACATGAGCAATGTTGGTAAGAAACACAACATGAGGGGTTAAGGAGGCTTTCATCGTCATTGAACTGTGTTGCCTCGTCACTTATGATGTTGTGGTTGCTTTTGATTCATTTGCGTGTTAAATATAAAACAGATGAAACAATTTTGCATCACTATTTGGCCCCGCAGTGTTTTTCAAAAAAAAAAAAAAATGCTCTTTTGGCCGATACGTGTTGCGTGCCACTGCACATTTTAATGCATATTCCAAGGCGTGAAAAGCATCTGACATCAACTTTAGGCCCGAGCCAGCCATAAGCCGTAATGAGATCAAAGTAATGCTAAGTGGATCTTCAAGCTTTATTACCACATTTTCATCCGACAATGTGTCTGTCGGAGCAGAAAATTATTGGACCGCTTTAAAGCAATGGAAGTCACTGCAGAATAAACAGTGTTTCACTCGGGTCCTTGTGCTAGCGCAATTAAGCTGCTGCTGACTGACGGAGCAGATAAGATGCGCGGAGCTCATCTACGCTGACTGATGGTGGCGGCAACACCAGCAAAGCAACTCAAGTGAAGGCAGGCCCTCCATTACTTTCGTACGTTTAATGACTTTAATTAAAACCTGAACTTCAACGTCAGTGTTGCTCCTGTCTTGCTGACGAGATTATGACACGGTTGCCATGTTTGCACCTGTGTGGCTAAAGCATGGTTCTCAGAGTGTGCTGTGCATACCACTATGATAGGTGGCTCCCTCTAGTGGTACATTAAAGAATAACTACATTTCTTCAAACTTCAAACTGTGCATTGATACAGCAGATTACGCTATATGTTTTTTAATCGAGTGTATTATACTTATGTATATATATATATATATATATATATATATATATATATAAAAAAAATCCTCATCTCACCCCTCGGGTGGTGTCCATCCATCATTCAGCTCGGGTCCTCTACCAGAGGCCAGGAAGCTTGAGGGTTCTGCGCAGTATCCTTGCTGTTCCCAGCACTGCACATTTCTGGACTGAGATGTCCGATGTTGTTCCCGGGATCTGTTGCAACCACTCATCTAGTTTGGGGGTCACTGCCCCGAGTGCTCCGACCACCACAGGCACGACTGTCACCTTTACCTTCCAGGCTCTCTCCAGCTCCTCTCTGAGCCCTTGGTATTTCTCGAGACGGTGACGGACGGAGACGGGAGACGGTGGTTCGAATCCCGCCTGGGGCAAAAATGAGCACATAACATCATCCAGTGTGGGTCCTTGGGCAAGATCCTTCACGCTATGCCTACCTCATACAATGATGAGAGACAATAAAATGAATGACATGCCGGCTCAGACGTCGCCCGGCCAAACAAGGTCTGCGTCAGGTGCTGGGGAACCAGAGCACCTTGATGAAAAATGGGCTACTGGAACAAAGCGGAGATGGGCGAGATGCGATAACATGGCTCTGTTGGAATGCTACTACTCAAGCAACCCTAGTCAGAGGGGTTACATGCAGAGAATG
>NW_017805002.1:3550631-3563634 GCF_001891065.2 Hippocampus comes
CAAGTGTGGTTTTCCACATCCTCATCGAGTTCGCAACGAAGGCTCTTAGGGTCCTGTTCACCTTATACAACTCCAAGCATTCAGTGATCCACGTATGTGGCATTGAGTCATAGGCTTTCTTGTAATCAATCCAGGCTGTGCACAGGTTGGTATGTCGGGACCTGCAGTCTTGTGCGACTGTTTATTTTCACTTCACTCGAGTAGTGGTGATCGTAGACACATAAGGTACGGTAATGGCTTTACACGAGGAGAGGGTTCGGGTTGGACAGCCACATTGGTAAATTCCCTTTCAGACTGAATGGGACAGTCAGACACACAAATACAAAATGATGACACTTACAAGGAGCGACTAACCCCCATCACTCCCTCGGCCATGCCTCATAAAGGCAGTTATACATTAAAAGTGGCTACGGACAATTTGGTACGAGGTCACACAGATTGTTACAGTCATACCTCGGTTTTCGACCATAATCCGTTCCAGAAGGCTGTTCGAAAACCGATTTGTTCGAAAACCGAAACCACGCTCTTTTTTAAAAAAAAATCTTTATTGAACACGTCTGTTCACAATGGAACACTACACGAGGAAGCGTCACTTCCTCGTCTACCCGAGGAAGCGTCACTTCCTCGTGTAAGGAAGGCGAGAGGAGTCAAGTGACGCATTCAGGTGCGCTTAGTTTGTTCGAGAACCGAAATTCGGTCGTCATCCGAGGCATAAAAAACTTGAAATTTTTGGTCGAAAACTGATTTGGTCGAGGACAGAGACGTTCGAAAACCGAGGTTTGACTGTATTTATTTATTTGTGTATTTGTTTATTTATTTAGTTATTTGGGTGGGAGTCAGTGGTGGTAGCGGAGCATATATGTCAAGCTTGCAAATTTAACTCGTAGATCTAGATATCTTTACACATCCCCTATGGACTGAGATAGTGTTGTCCTAAACGACTTGCTTCCCCACTGCATACAATTTTTAATAGTCTGTACAGTCCATTAAATCTAATATTAGATCAGTATGATCGATTATCGCCTTGTTATCATTAAACAATCAACAGTGCAGGCTAGCGAAGCAGCTAAAAGAGTCCAATGCTGAAACTAAAGGCAATCATACTGATGTGAATAATTCAAGTGTTACTGATTACAGAGCCATATAACTATTGTGTGTGTTTGTGTGTGTGTGTGTGTGTGTGTGTGTTTGTGTGTGTGTGTTGGAGGGTTTGATTTATATAGCAGCCCCAGCAAATAATTACAGCTAACAACTCGGTTTGAGACATTAAAATATGCAAAGAGAAACAGTGTGTGGCGGGCTTCGAGCGCACGACACCACCGGCAGATGTGATTAATGACGGTGTCACCTGCAAAAGAAAGGAGGCTTCTGTTTGCCTGTCGCCGTGGTGACACAAGTGAGGTAGACAGCGACCAACACAAGTTTGAACACAAGCTGTCAAAACACAAGTAGTATTTTTTTGTTAATTTGTGTATTATTTATTATTGTTGTCATGAATGCTGTAACTTATTAGGAAGAATCAAAGTAAACCCATGAAGGTGTAATGGACTTTTTACTTTACTGTGTGGTTTACTTCTCTTCTGAAAGGTTAAAATGAATAACCGACGAGAGGAGAGATCACATTAATTGTAGAACGTGTAGATTATTTCTACTTCTCATCGCTTTTATTGTGCGTGGTAATAACGAAAAACAGGCGAGAGGAGCCATCTTTGTGATAATTATGACTGCGTCTGCGTTGGAATATTTTGATTTTGTGGAATATTTTTAGCTTTTGTATATTTCTATTGTACAAGGTGTTGGTGCGATAGCTGAAAAGAGGAGTAATTTCTTTGATGACAGGAGCTTTATTCAATCATTGGATCCATACATTGTTCGAGTGCATGACTTAGCTCTGTGGACGTTCCGGATTGTGGATGATTGTTGTTTCGCATATTTTGATTGTGCATGATGGTGGTTATGATCAATAACTGCTGAGAGTGGTGATCGCTTTTTCTGTATGACATGTATATTGCCACGAATGCATCTGTGCCGAGCTTACCATTGACTCTTTTTGTTAATTTATTATTTATTTTTATTTTTATAGATTGTGGGGATAATCATGAATAACTAGTGAGAGGGACTATCACATTTATCATAGGATTTATACATTACACACCATGTAAACGCCCGTGCTTGATTGCACGTGATGTAGACTTTTTTTTTTTTAAACCCTGTGGATTAATTGTCATTGCTTGTCCCCTTTTTTTGGTTGTGCAAGGTGAAGGTTATCATGAATAAGCAGCCAGAGGAGGAATTTCATTCAGGACACATATTCAGTACATTGCACACAATGAGTATGACCCTATGTATTGGGATTTTTTTTTACTCTGTAGATTATCACGAGTGGTTCTGTTTAACAACACCTGTACAAATTTAGAGGCATATTTTCCGTCAAATGTTTTAATTCAGAACAGCACAATATTGTTGTGCAACCTACTGTTGCGTACACAGTCTACTTGCCTTTCATTATTTTGGGTTAAGGGTGCTTTCGTTCACCTAATTTTGTGTTTTTCTTTTCACAAATCTCCTGCTGTGACTATTCATTACAACCACCGTCGCTGCCATTTTTAGCAGCTCTGATGACAGTTTACGGTGAGCAGGTGTTAAAACACACAAACAATAGTCGCTCCGTCTCTGCAGCGCACTCGGCAACTCCACAATACAAACACACACACCCGCACACACACGCGCGCACAGTTTGTTTCAGATGTGGCGGAACAAAGTCTTTGCTCGACCCAAATCCAGCACAGACAAAAATGCAATAATAACACCCATTTGCATAAAGTGTGCGACTTGCATTGTCAAAGCCGTCGTCTCAAGTCTTAAATAGGTCAGTTTTAGATTTGTGAGTGCCAGTCAAAGTAAGATTTGGAATAAAGTAGATGATGGAAAACAAGAAAGTTGAAACGCTCCCTTTTTTTGCCTCTCCAAAGTGGGAATTATTGTCTGCTTTGTGAGCTTCAACAAGCCTGCCATACTCCGAACATACATATGAAGCGCCTCAGCTTTAGTCTGCGTCATAATCAGTTAAAAAAAACATGAGTCTCTCGATATCATTGAAATGATTGCTGAGCACAACCCAACATGACTGAGCCAAGTGGACCAATTAGTTTCCTCTTTCCCAGGAAAATTTGAAAGGTAAGTATAGTTTTATCATGTCACGTGTGGCGTATCCATTCATAGAGGCAGATTAGACCCGATGTTGTTAATTTCAGAGAAAAGCGCAGATGGGCGGACCTGCGAGATGGAGGGCTGCATTGCCATGATTGAAGTCAAAGCCTACTTCAATGCGGGACGCTAATCGAGCACTAGATTTTTCTCGACACGGCTCGCTTGACATGGTACGGATCTGTGCTGTGAGGTGGGGACGCACCCCCAATCGTTCGTTCAATCACTCCCTCTCATCGCTGGGATGATTTAAGAAACATAATACAACGATTGAGAGGGTTTGGTGCACGTGCAACGTAAAAATGGTCATAACTACATTTTCGTGCCAGCGCAAGTCTACTCTAGCGTGTATGGAGCCATGTTGCATCGTTCAAGGCATTCTGGTGCAAGGAGTTGCCTCTCTACAAACTCATCTGAGTATTTGGTAACAGAAAGTAGTCTACAAAATTGTAAAATTGTCAGCAGTGCCCTCTTTCATCTATAACTGCTTCAAGCAACAAAGTGTATGCAAGAATAGTGGTTAAGATTGCATGACTGTCTGTGTCTTATGTGTTGTGTTGTATTATTTTGTTATTTTATGTTAACTGTTCTTTTGATGGCGGCGCGGGCACCCGCAGCGGCTCCTCTTGTTGTCTTGTTGTCTGGTTGAGAGGGAAGACATTTCATCTGTGCTGTATGTTGCACATCCAGCGCATTTGAGAATAAAGTTGTACTTGACTTGACTTCATGTCGGGGCAACAATCTAGTTCAGTGTGTTTGTGAATTTGGTTGAGGCAAATTCTCAAGGCGGACCGGTGCTCCAATGGTGAGCGCGTCAACATCACAGTGCAGAGGTTGTGGTTTCGATCCCGGCTCCGGCCTTCCTGTGTGGGGTTTGCATGTTCTCCCCGTGCCTGTGTGGGTTTTCCCCGGGTACTCCGGTTTCCTCCCGCGTTCCCAAAAACATTCATGGCAGACTGATTGAACACTCGAAATTGTCCCAAGATTGATTTGATTTGGTTGAGATAATAGGTGTGTTCACACGGCAACTTTTACTCCGGTGTAGCACCGGTGCTGCCCCCCGTACAAAGTCATACTGGTATAGCCCCTGAAAACACCTTAAACGGGAGCAAATTTAACCCTGCTCAGGAGGTGGTTTAAAAATTTACTCCGGAGTAAATGCTAGTTTGCAAGGCAGCACCGATATAAAATGGGACGTGTGAACGCTGCAGAGGTAGACTCGCTACGCATGACAAGAGTTGATTACATATGGGTATTGAATGCGTTGCTTTCGTGCTCTGTTGTACTTCCTCCATCTTTCCTTTCTCTCTCTCATCCTTTTACGGTGTCTGATAGACCACAGCGTTGATTTGTATGGAGAAGTATAAACCATGGTTTTTCGATATGTCACAAACAAGGTGGGGAAAAGGAAGTACACGTTACGCATGCGCATGTGTTATTTCCGTATTATTATTTCCGTATTGCACGGCCGCAGAAACTGCCGTGTGAACGAAAGGTTCCCAAAAACATTCATGGCAGACTGATTGAACACTCGAAATTGTCCCAAGATTGATTTGATTTGGTTGAGATAATAGGTGTGTTCACACGGCAACTTTTACTCCGGTGTAGCACCGGTGCTGCCCCCCGTACAAAGTCATACTGGTATAGCCCCTGAAAACACCTTAAACGGGAGCAAATTTAACCCTGCTCAGGAGGTGGTTTAAAAATTTACTCCGGAGTAAATGCTAGTTTGCAAGGCAGCACCGATATAAAATGGGACGTGTGAACGCGTTGCCCATGAAAGATACAGAATGCTGAATTCTCTTTTGTTGTACGTGTCAGTTTATATGTTCAGATTTTGCGTATGGCGGAATTCTTGAGCGGGTTTCTTTTACGGTGTCTGATAGACCACAGCGTTGATTTGTATGGAGAAGTATAAACCATGGTTTTTCGATAAGTCACAAACAAGGCGGGGAAAAGGAAGTACACGTTACGCATGCGCATGTGTTATTTCCGTATTATTATTTCCGTATTGCACGGCCGCAGAAACTGCCGTGTGAACGAAAGTGGGGCTGCACCGGGGTTATCCCTTGTGTGTGGGGTCTGTGAATTTTTTAAATGGGTTGAGATATGAACAATTACTGTGTATGTGTCTCATTGCTCCATGTGTCAGCCAGATATCAACATGCAGCCGTATGGGTATTGCACATGCCATTTTATGTTACGCGACGTGAAAGAATGTTCTTGCTTTTGTGGGCCACTTACCCTTGTTGTTTTGTCATGTCTGTTTTGTCATGTGACGTTTAGTTCTTCCTGGATGACTCACATGCACGGACAGTGTGCTTTTTTTCCCACCCCCATCGCTCGTTCTCTCTCACGCTGCGCGCCTTATGCGAGAGCCTCACACATTTATTATTTATGAATGCATGCAAAGCTGCTTCTGCTGAACGTGGGAACCCTACCTTGCTTTGCTGTAAATATTGCATATGGTAAAAACTTGCACTTTCCCAGAGGTGTGTGGCTGGGCTTGGGAATGGTGCCACATCCACAAAAAATGCCCTCCCACTCGCAGTCTGCATTTGCACTTAAGCCTAAACAAAATCTATGTCCCCCTCCCCCCCAAATATTGTTTGTTTTTCATTCACTTTGGACACTTCGGAAACAATCAATAATCCTTTTTTGGATTTGTTTTTATTTTTACCAACCTCATCGTTCGGCCACCCACCCGTGATTGTCCCATGCTGGGTTCCTACTTCTGAATGAAATACGTTAACATTCACCGCATACGACTCACGTGCCTAAATCAAATATAGTAAAATCGCATTACTCACTCGCTGCACAACAGATGTTCTTTTAGCTCGTCTAAAATGTAGTCTACTTTTTGTCACCAAATTGCGACATACGTGGGGGAGGGACAGATATGTGACACCATGTGAGGCACAGTCCATCCATTCATTCTCTGATCCGCTTTATCCTCACAGGGGTCGCGGGGCATGCTGGAGCCGATCCCGGCCATCTTCGGGCAGTATGCGGGGTACACCCTGAATCGGTTGCCAGCCAATCGCAGGGCACACATAGACGAACAACCATCCACGCTCACACTCACACCTAGGGACAATTTAGAGTCTTCAATCAGCCTGTCATGCATGTTTTTGGAATGTGGGAGGAAATCGGAGTAGCTGGAGAAAACCCACGCAGGCACAAATCCACACAGGAAGGCCGTAGCTGGAATCTAACCCTGCACCTCAGCACCGTGAGGCCGACGTGCTAACCAGTCGTCCACTGTGCCACCATAGAAAAATTTGATCATCTGTAACCTTGTCTGGTACATTTCCGTGGTGTTTTTATCGTGGCGGATATCCCTCTTAATGTACCCCACAAAGCAGGATAATCAGTCACTCATGATCATCTTTCAAGGCCATTTGTGGCCTTTTGCCAATCTTGACTGTGAGTAAAAATGTTTATGTTAGGCATGAATATTGGTATCTGTGTACACCCTCCTACATCCCTTTTATTGAAAGACCGCACAACTACGCCCCTTTCAGAGACATCTGATAATAGTCAGAACTTAAGAACGCGTTCAAATTTCACTTCACAGTCATGAAGGGCACAATTTTGTGTTGACCACACAGGTAAGGTTTTATCTCCAGCAGTGGTTCTTAACCTTGTTAGAGGTACCGAACCCAACCAGTTCATTTGCACATTCACTGAACCCTTCATTTGTGAAAAATAAAAATATGCTTTTTTTACAAACACATTTATTATAAACAGAAAAAAGGAAACACAATTAGTATAAGTATAAAGTATACATTTTTTCATTGTGCACAAAATGAACCAGCCAGTGATGGCCAAGCGGGCGTGTCATAACAAATTGACATGTTGAGTCGGGTGTGTCTTAACCTCCATGGCAGAGGCTCTGTCGAACCCGTGAGACTGATTCATCGAACCCAGGTTAAGAACCACTAATCTAGGGTGACCAAACATCCCGGTTTTGAGTCCCTAGTCCCGGGAGATTTCGCCAGCTCCATGATTTGGTCCTACTTTCAGTCAAGTCAACAAGCCATTCGTTTGGGCCATGCGTATGCCAATCACACAGTTGTCATGCCGATTCATATGATAAACAAATTTAAAAAAATTTATTTAATTCCTTCCGATTCACTTTCAAATTCACCTTTGTGTCCTCATTCTTGCGGCTTCCAATAGCTGCTAGGACCGAGCATTGACTTGTACAGCGCTGTTGAACTGTCGACCAAGATAGCATTTAGCATTAGCCAAAGTAAAAACACAACCACAGGAATGACTTCTGACTGAATTTGTTATAAATCCAGGTTTTTAATTTTGAAGATCTAGTCCCCCAATCTTTATCATAAATCTTGAATATGTTTTATATGTATGAATAACAGATGCGACCATTCTCTGAGCAGATTGGGGAGGGAGAAAAAAATCTTTCTTATGACACCCCATACTAGAGGAAAATTGTTCAGGATAACATTATACAGACATCCGATGATCTTGCCTTTGTTGGATTAAAAAGATGCTCAAATTAGTCCTGATTAGTTGTACTGTATGTGTGTGTATCCTGTGAAAGCAGAAAATCCATACAGACATTAAATACCCTATGGAACGGGATTAGACGTCAACTCGTTGACCTCTTGTCCTATCACGCAGGGAGTTTCAAAAGGTTTGCATTCATTGCTGCAAAGAGAGGAGTTAATGAAGGCCCCGGGAGGGCAGCACACCCGTAATTGGATGTCGAAGTGAGTCCGTGTTCGGACGAGCTAACTGTCAGACTGACTTAAAAGTTTAGTTGGTGATATTTGAACCTCGCTGTGACAAATCCATTTGGTTAAGCACGAAATGATGGCCATTAACCCAAAAACTCCATGTGTGCTTTGAGGAAGATCTGGAGAGCTACAAACACATGAACAAACATCATAGGGTAGCCTAGAGCACGGGGTCCCCAACTCCGGTACTCAAGGGCCCCAATCCTGCATGTTTTAATGTTTCCTTCCTTTCCAAATTGGATTCAAATGATTGGTATCGTTATCAGACCTCTGATGGAAATTGCTGATGAGCTGATCATTTGAATGAGGTATGTTGGAGGAGGCAAAACATCTAAAACATGAAGGACAGGGGGCCCTCGAGGACCAGAGTTATTGAGCCCTGGCCAAGAGAATCGATTCAAATCTTAGTCCCTCACAGGCACTCTTCAATGTACTTCTATGCTAAATGTAAAGTAGCCTGGCAACACGGTGTGCTCAGTGGTTGGCATGCATGCCTCACAGTCGAGAGGTTCTGGGTTAAAATATTGGTAATGAAAATGACCCATTTTATGTCCATATTTCCAGACTTATTTCTTCTTTCAATTATTTGTTTGTAATTATATTTTTAAAATTACTTTTTGTTTAAGCTTAAACACGCAGCAGGTTACATTTCCGCCCAACATTTTTTCAACCAAAGAAACAAACATAACAAGATGGGTTGAATTGAGACAAAAAGTGAATTCATGCAGGCGCGCCTAGTCTGTCAGAAAAAAAAAAGTGTTATTAACACGCTGCATGAGGTTTTGCTAATTTTTTGCCAGAAGCATCTGCAGTGCGGACCGCAGTGTCTTGGCAGACCCACGTGCATCGTGGGAGCCAAAAAGAATCTATTTCACCTCAGAAAGGAGCCGGTTTAATTTTTTTGACAGCCTCGCTTAATTTCCCTTTCAGAGGCTCCGTCAAAAAATGTCTGTGTATTTTCAGCGGGGAGTCTTGTGTTTTTCTTTTCTAGGCTGGCTCCTGCCTGTTTAGGCAAGCTTGTTTGACATCTAAATGATAGGCAAGCACTCACACCTAGGGACAATTTAGAGTGTTCAATCAGCCTGCCATGCATGTTTTTGGAATGTGGGAGGAAACCGGAGTACCCGGGGAAAAGCCACGCAGGCACGGGGAGAACATGCAAACCCCACACAGGGAGGCTGGAGCTGGAATTGAACCCGGTACCTCTGCACTGTGAGGTCAATGTGCTAACCACTGACCCACCGGACCCAATCAAATTATTTTAGATGATTATATAATGTTTTTGCAATGTCTTAATATCTTGTCTCTCTTTCTGTAATGATTTTAATGTTTTATTTAAAGGACTTTCAATTGTCTTGTACATGAAATTTGCTATGCAAATGAACTTGCCTTGCCTTGCTTTCAGTTTGTGCAATTTCAAGCACTGTGCGCTTTGACCGACTGGGAATCGACTCATTCTGTCCCACAAAAGGCGCAAATGCTCTGTTACACCCAATTCTACATGCGCGAAGTCTAGCAAAATACTAAAAGGAAGAAAACTCCACCCAGTTAGATTGCGCGCTGCACTAGTCTTACTAGGAATGAAAATAGGGCCCTTATCTAGTTCAGGAAGCATATATGAAACTATTAGCAGGCTACTGGGGGTGGGGTGTGACACTTAATTAATCTGCTGCCTGTTCATTTATCACCTGACAACTCTTCGAGTCAGACTTCACTTGACACCACTTTAGTAAGAGACTTGAACACATCATTGATGAAATGCACTATTTCAAGAACGGTTCCACTGAATGCCCTTGAGGTTATTTGTACTAAGCACCAAACGTACAAGCCGAGAGCTTAATCTGCTTTCGCAAACAGTGGCCGGGGCGTTTGTTTTCTTAACTGTAGATGAGGGGAGGTATTTATTCGGGGTCTTTTTTTTTTAAACGCAATCTTGCAATAGTAAAAAAACAATAACACCAATGCAGCTCCATCATGGTGGTTACTTTCCATTCTTTGAATCTGATGCTTTAACCTCTTTTATTGCCACTCTCAGTTCAAGTTTACTGTTTAACTAAACATAAAACAAAGTACACACTGTGCTTTTAAAACAACCACATCACTCTCGATGTCTAGCTCACAATGCCATTGTAACATTCCGGAATTGTCCAGACAGGGGTGGATCCCACAAATGTAGACAAGGATAAATAAGAATATGGTACAAAAAAGGTTAATGAACAAACGCAAGACCTACAAAGTACAAATAATGATGCTGGTCAACAGGATAAAACAAGAGAAACAAAAAGCGCTTGCAAAAGACAAAGAAAATATATAATGGAAATTCCTGGTCTCAAAAAGACAAGAGAATCAAATGCCAACCGAGTATAACTTACCAAACTAAATGACTACTGACAAGAAAACTGAAAGCACTAAACAAAGAAGGACAAAAACGGAGCTGGAAAAACCTGGAACGTCTAGAAATTTGCACATGAACAACGGCTTGAGCAAGGCGAAGTATCCAACAGTCAGTTGTCGACTTGGAAGTCCTTAAATTGTGGGTAACAAGTGTGCAGCTGGAAAGACCGGAACACCTATGCCACCTGCTGGAGACTAACAGAAATGGAATCATGACAGCCATAAATGGACTTACGAATAGCTTCAAAGTTGTGTGTTATAACCACAAATGGTGCATAAACACATGTAGACAGACAGTATTACAATGCACACAGGCATATGTTCTTTATCTTCCGTGAAACTAACTATTATTACTGCAGCTCACTGAGTCAATAAGTTATGAAACTTCATTACAGATATCAGGACTTTAAGTTAAGAATTTGGTCATGTAACGAATGACATTCATAAGTCCAGGCACCACTGCATTACAATTACTGTCAAGTGAAACTGGCATCCTGGGTTTATGACTTCATATACCGTACTTTTCAGTGAACAAGTATTTATCTGAAGATAAATACAATACAATTTGTGTGAACAAGAGTTTGAAATGATTTTTACAAAGGGAAACATTAAAAATGACAAAGCAGTAAACCCTGCCCAAAAACAATATAATGTAAGCAAAATACAACAACTTAAATCTTTTCTTTTTCGGAAAGTGCAACATCGTTAGTTTGTTTATTTAGCATGATAAGATTCAAACTCCAAAGCATCATGGTAAAAATTCAAGATGTGGTTCGACAGCTCCTAAAGAGCTCAGGGTTGCATTATTAAAGCCCACATGAACGTTTGCTAGTGTTGGCGAAGGTAGCAAATGTGCACTCCTATCAAGGTTCATTCAAGGTCGCAAACGTTTGCCAAACGTTCTCCAGACACTCACCAATCATTTGGATGTGTTTTCTTGTCGAAAGGAAATTTTGAACCATTTGCTACAGAAAACGTACAGGTGAACATTTTGCAACCTTGAATCAACATTCACTATCTTCGCAAGTGTTTGTCCCTCAGTGGGATGCAGGCTTAAAGGAGACTGGCCTGTGCTACATGGAACTCAACATTTTGCGACTACTATGAACATATTCTGGGTATTGATTGGTTATTTGTTGACTCTATTGTACATGTACAGTAGTGCTATATGGAACTCAACATTTTGCGACTACTATGAACATATAACTAAACAGCTCAACAGCTTAGACCTACCGCCAAAAAGCATATCGCTTGCTGTCATGCCTGCTAACCAGAGGCTGAGCTGCACTGCGTTTGTGTGCAGATGACCAAATTACTTTCGCATTGGAGTATTTTGGGCTTCAGCAGTGTGCACCACTTTACATCCAACGATTCTCTTTGTTTGTCCTTCCTCATCCATCAGGTTCTTGTTCAGTACCTCATCAAGATCAACACTCTCCACTGGATTTTCCATAATGGCATTGATCAGTCTTACGGTGCTTCTTTTGAGTACGGTATATTATTTATTTATTTTTATTTTTTTTACTATGATGCACTATGCTGTCTGAATTTTATCATCCAGAGAGGGACATTGGTTCCAAGATCTGTACAACAGGCTGACCCAGAACTCATTAAGAAACGATTACTGAGCTCTTACTATACTTTCTTTTGACCCCTCTTTTTGTTTAAGAGATACACTTTGAGATTGGAATCTTATCATCCAGAGAGAGCCGTTTGATTACAAGATCTACAAACCCCAAAACTCCTTAAGAATCCATCTCTGAGCTATGCATTTACTCCAGGTGCCGTTCTTTACCGCATGTCTTGTTTTGTTGTTGTTGTTTGTTTGTTTTTTGACGATGAAATGTTTTGGCTTCTTAATCTTACCATCCAGAAAGGGATCTTTGGTTCCAAGATCTGGAATCATGGCTTTCCTGAAACTCCTTAAGCAGCCATCTCTGAGCTCTTAAGGCGCTGTCTGTTACCACGTCTTGGTTTTTACTATGATATGCTTTGGGCTCTGAATCTGATCATCCAGAAAGGGGCCCTGAAAGAAGTGGGCTCGTTTCAAGCGGGAAAACCACACAACCTTGTCAGCATGGTGAAATAATTGGTGGCGAGCTGAAGGCTCAAAGCGAGAAAAGTGCTTCCATCACGTTCGGGCCGAACCGAAAGCACAGCAAAATATTGTAACGACGTTCTACCTGACGTCAGGTGAACATGAATATGTGCTGTGTTATCATTTTTACTAAGACCCCCAACCTACCCTTTACCTTATAGCTTTGTACTCAATGGGTATAGAATAAAACTCTGGACCTAATTTCATCTCCAATGTCATTCTGCAACATCCATCTTTTTTGTCTGGACACATATACGGTATATCTTTTGTTTTTGTTTGTTTGCTAGATGTTCATTGCCGGGCCAGGGGGGCCGATGGGGTGGGGACGCGGTGACATTTTCAATAAGAAAGATTTATGGCTGCCATCTGACGCAGAAATGTGAGGAAGCTATGGTTGGTGTTGAAAAGGACAACCAAGTTTTGTTTTTATTTTTAAGATCCTTACCG
Source organism: Hippocampus comes (assembly GCF_001891065.2). NCBI lineage: Eukaryota > Metazoa > Chordata > Actinopteri > Syngnathiformes > Syngnathidae > Hippocampus > Hippocampus comes. The sequence goes on from NW_017805002.1 coordinate 3,563,541, forward strand.
TGGCTCGAAACCTCACATATAGGCATAAAAAACTGTCGAGTGGCTGTCAAATGGTTATGAAAAATAATATATATATATAGATATATAAAAATAT
>NW_017805002.1:3563714-3644896 GCF_001891065.2 Hippocampus comes
CACACACACACATATATATATATATATATATACACACACACACACACACACATATATATATAAACATATATATCCCTTTTCGTGCAAATATGCTGTCGTCATGGCAACAACACATTTATCCAAATGGATCAGCATTCAAAAACAAAAAAAAGCTGTGAGATAATGTGACGTTTGGCTTTTGATGGTCTCCTGAGCCATGAAATGGCCGAGTGGAGGCAAAGGGAGGCCATGTTGTGCTCATTAAATTTTACCTCACATCACACCACGGCCAACACTGCCCAAACACGCCAAAGCCGATTTCCACTTATTTCCCGATCCCTTCCTCTATCCCTTTTAACCACACTTAACACTCTTTTCCACTTAGCGATGGGCAGCCTCATGAGAGCCAGACGTACACATATGTTGGAGATGGGGGTTGGGTGTTGGAGGGGGGGGGGGGCGCATTTAATGGGGGGGTACGCGGGGAGGAGGCAGGCTTTTAACAAACAGTATATCGGGTCGTGCTTGTTTGCTCCAAAAAAATGATTATTAGGGACGAAAGGAGGATTAATCAATGCAGTTTGCACAGGTTTTACAAGGAAGCGGCTCATGGCAAAAGCAGGAACATCATATCACGCAATATCTCACAAAAGTGACAACTCTTTTTTCTGTAAATATTTCATCATATCTTTTTATATGATAACAGTGAAGAAATGACACTTTGCTGCACTGTCCGACCGTCAATGTACAACTGATAACAGAGTTAAATGTACTGTCCCCTGAAAATAACTCAAGATGTAGTCATGAATGTCAAAACCACAGGTGCTCATTCAGTAGATCGTAACTTACTAGTAGCTCACAAATTTAATGTTGGTAACTTTGATTCCGTTAACACAATGCCAGTGCTCCCAGTTCTATGCTATTGATATTGGCGCTCGCATTGGCATCTCACCGCGAATATACCTATAATATCCATCCATCTAATTTCTGATCCACTTTATCCTCACAAAGGTTGCAGGGCATGCTGGAGCCGATCCCAGCTGTCTTCGGCAGTAGGCGGGGGACACCCTGAACCGGTTGCCAGCCAATTGCATGGCACATAGAGATGAATAACCATCCGCACTCACGTTCACACCTAGGGACAATTTAAAGTGTTCAAACAGCCTATCATGCATGTTTTTGGAATGTAGGAAGAAACCAGAGTACCCGGAGAAAACCCACACAGGCCCGAGGAGAACATGCAAACTCCACACAGGAAGGCCAGAGCCATGATCGAACCCTGAACCTCTGCACAGTGAGGCGGACATGCTAACCTGTCGACCACCATGACACCCTAGCTATGTCACGGTCTTGCTCTGTCTGTGTTTTTTGTTTTTAGCACCAGCTGGAGTGGAGGGCGTCCCTCTTCAGCAGGTGCACCTGTGCCTTGTTACCAATCGAGCCTGCCATGTATTTCAGGACTGCCAAGATCCCTAGTCTCTTGTCAAGTTTTATTTTCTAGACCTCTTGCCCACGTTCATAGTCGCTCTCTTGTTTCGCTAGATTCTTATTTTGTAATTATTTTGGTTCTCAAGTCTTTAAGTTTTGTATGTTTGGATTTTTGCCGCTTTGTTTGGAGTACTTTCGGTTGTCAAATTTACCTTGCAGTTTGCAAGCGCTTTCTTTTCATGTCTGGTTTTCCTGGCTTGTTGTTGCCAGCGATTTCTGTTCATACATTTTCGGTACTTTGTTTTTCTATCAATAAATATTTTTTTGATAGTCTACATTTTAAGATGATACTTCGGGTACAATAAATCCTTGCAATCAAAGTTCAATCAATCCAACCACGACTGATTTTAACTTTGCAATTTACAATTGTGACTCTTACCACACGCCAATTAATTAATCTCAATGATGCGAGCTGAAGAATTGTGTAAACACAGACATGAAATGCATTCACAGTATTTTATAGGATTCTACTTAAATTGCATACACATTAATTTCCCTGATGCATTCACGCAAAGGAAGACGCCTGCAGTCCTCGCGGGTGCCCTTTTGAGGTCGCCAGAGCAACACCCTTGAGGTTGGTGTCAAATTTTGATGTACGTTTGGCTTGTGCCTCTTTGCTTCTTTTTGTGTTGATCAGAGTGTCACCCGAAACAAAAGGAGCCCCACGTGGTGTGTCCTACGTTGAAGTCTGATTTGTCTGCAAATTTCTAGAATTTCTGGGTTTTAACTGTGTTCACGTTTTGGTGTAGTTTTCACATTCCCGGGAAGGGGTCCTATTCCCGGTGACTTGGAAATGAACCAGACCCGTCGATCCTCTTTGGTAGGTGACTGCAAAGGAGTCCTCTTGTGTCTTAATGGAATGGCTAATCTGGTAAACTATCAGTGTAGCTACAGGGCCGAGCCCTGCCAAAAATATTTTTAAAAAACTGCAAGTAATTAATACCGCCTCAGATGGGTTTAAACTGTACTGTAAATTTCTCTAGATGCCACAAGATGGCAGCAAATGTTTACTTTTGTCTGAATGAAACTCCTCAAATCACTTGAGTCCAAGATGCTGCTTGTCTGTCGACTTTCACTTTGCATACAGGCGTGAGAATACTGCTATTGTTTTGTTTTGGCCTGAACCAAACGTTTTTCAACACATATCGGGTGATACATTACTCCAAAAATCCATGGTGTATTTGCGAAAGCCAAACGACGATGTGTTCACCCTATATGAAAATAATCTTGCCCATTTACCTGGATATGCTCATCAAGGAATTGCTCCTCTTTAATACTAACTGCTTTGACACAGAGACCACAAAAAGTTAAATGAATCAATAAACCTGCCAATGCCTTTTACGCAGAACCCTAATCGCATCATGTATACTATTTGTAGCTATAAAATAAATGATGCACTTGTTAGCACTTTACTGACTTCATGCATAAAACGTGAGAGTGAATATGACAGCTGATGGCAAGTCAATGGAGGGAGTTTTCCTTTTTTTTTTTTTTTTTTTTTTTTAATCACCTTCGTGATTGACATTTTTCTGAGAACTAGGTTCCAGGCTGCGAGATTATGTTGTACTTGTCTTTTATTGAGGTCTTTCAATTGATGAAAATACATTATTCTATTTCAAACTACAAATATATTAAAACACACATAGTGTAAGAAGTCTCTCAGTGCTCCTGGCATGCTTTGCTCAAGCATGCTTCTAGAAGATACCTTCCTTCGAGTCAAGTCAAGTCAGCTTTATTGTCAAATATGCTCTACGTACAACATAAAGCACAGATGACATTTCTTGCTAGTCAACCTTCGGCCCAAAATCAATGTTTCTTGATCGAGGATTAAAATGATTGATTTGCCGTGCTGTTATATTAACGATTAACACAAATATTTACATGGTGGAAAGAGTGTGCACAGACAGAATGTCCAACATTTTGAGATCATTTCACATTTGAAACGGAAGACAACATCAAAATGAATTGGGTCTACTGCAAAGCAAGACAAGCAGAGAGCAGCATGTCTATGATTGCCAACACAACGTAATCAATTGATGTTAACACATTTAACATAGCCCATAGCCGACACGGGTTTGCAATACCACCACAAGTCATCAAGGATAAACACAACTGATTCTGTATTGAACCAACGGTAACAAACTAAACACATAAAGTTAATTCGATTGGTTCAACTGACACCCAGGATGCAATATGCAGGGCAGCTAATGGTTAACCAGTTAACCAGTTGCTAATTTAAGCTAACAGCAGACTCTACTTTCAATTGTTGATGTCTGTGTTGACGTCTTTTCAAGCAATACACACTCAAAGTCACAGATAATACTGTTTAGAACTTGAGGATAAAAATTCCAAGTGGAAAATGAATATCAGAGATGCTGATTTTGTTGTTTAATTAATAATGCAAAAAGATAACAAAGTTAAACCTTACCATAACAAAATAGGTTGACCAAAATATTGGAAAAACGTCAGAGTGACCAAAGACTACCTTGACATAATAAGACAATGGTATTAATATTTTGACTGACACATGGCACTGCTCTTTCATCACTCGTTTTGGTTCCACTGCAAGATTTATGAGGCTTGTTACTGTGCAAGCTGATGCTTTATTAGCCGCCTGGCCTCTGTGCTGAACGCATTGTGTAAGCTTGTTTAACATAATCTCGCAGGCGCAAGAATATGCATCGCTAACGACTGCTCACGCACGCGCGCGCAAAATCACACACACACACACACACACACACACACACACACACACACACACACACACACACACACACACACACACACACTGATAACAGATGCTAAACCTCCAGCTGATGCAGGAGCTTACTCACCAATTAGACTTTTTGTCTGTTGTTTACTTGGACTCAGCTTGACATCTTCCCTTTCTCAATGTGTTACTTCATCAGTTTGATGTGTTGCATTCAAGTCTCTCACCGCTGCCTGTCTGTTTCCTTTCGCCTCGCATACAGGTGTGAGTGCAGCTCACCAAAATAAGCCTCTTTTTCCCATTCTGGGGTACTGATAAGAAAGAGAGAGGGTTTCTCACCATAAGGAAGCATAAGTGTGAATCTTGTACATAATGTGAATTTGAATGGAAATGTTTGACATTCATGAAGTAGTCCAATGGTACTCCAAAACAATTCGTTGAGGTTGATCAGGTCACATGTGATAATACTGTAAAGTTCAAAACAAAATCCATCCATCCATCCATTTTCTGAACCGCTTTATCCTCACACGGGTCGCGGGCGTGCTGGAGCCTATCCCAGCTGTCTTCGGGCAGCAGGCGGGGGACACCCTGAACCGGTTGCCAGCCAATGGCAGGGTACACAGAGACAAACAACCATCCGCACCCACCCTCACACCGAGGACATGCAAACTCCACACAGAAAGGCCAGAGCCGGAATCGAACCCGTTACCTCTGCACTGTGAGGTCGACGTGCTAGTCACTGGACCACCAGGCCACCCTCAAAACAAAATGTCCTTTTCATCCAAAATAATAATAACAAATAGAAAATAATAGAAAAAATAAAAATGACATTTCTATTTTGACACAAAATATACCCCCCTGACATAAATCCAAAAGAACTATAATTATAGGTTTCTTGATCTTGTCATATAACTGACAAGCTCTCACTATGATGCAATACAGTTTTAGCCCATAGCAAACATAATAAACATATGCGTATATACCATGTGCCCTTCAAAGTTCAGCGGACTTGCCCACTAACTCCACTACATTTATTCTTTTCATACTCTGACATCGTGTTCAATCCTAATACACAGACTACAATAAGTGGATTTTTTTTTTGTTTGAACAAGAGGACAAATGCACAACTTCTGATTGCATAACAACATGAACTCGCTCTGATGCAAGTGGAGCGCAATTAAATAGTGTGCTAATCGAATTTCATACTATTCAAAAAGACTGCGGGCCCAAGCCTGAGCTGCAGTCAGAAAAACAACACACATTGAAAAATGTTGTTTTCATTTAAATGAAAAGTGTAACCTAAATGCATACAAAGACAATGACGTCGTACTTTGGATAAAAGTGTGTGCGCATATGTGGGCTGAAAGTGTGCAACACGCTGGCATCTGGTGTGCAATGACGAGGACGACGAGGAGGCGGAGGATGACATTTTTCTCACACAGCTGCCTCTTTGCGTCTTTATCACGGCGACACATGCACGACACAGGCGGCACGTAATCGGGTGTTGAGAATGACCGCATTGGATTAGGAAGGTGGGGTGGGGACATCTCCACTGATGAAGTCACCCATCTTCCTTTTCAAAATGGGGATTATATATTAGTCTAGTTGGATACAGCCTCTTGTTGCTGTGAAGCGTTCATAGGGCTCCATCATGGGAAAAAAATGGACATTGAGATTCATTGTCATGTATTTGAATGAAAAACGAGGCACTGACAGCAGATCCATTCATAAGCATTCATTGAGCAATGGATTATTCAAATAATAAAACGAAAAAATAAAGAGTTAGAGATATTTGGCTTCAGCATGAAGCTAAAATGCACTGTAACCTTTACAGGTGAACAGAATTTGTGAACAGCATGATCAAGAGGGCTGATTAAATATTATTTTTTGGTCGACTCATGGTTCCCATCATCCCAGTTGATTTTGGGTCAGAGATGTAAACCAGGCAGTTGCAGGGCACACAGACACCTCGACATTTACATGCATACCAATGGCAGAGGCTTGCACAGCACTACACAAATTAACCCTTTCGTGCACCCTGTAACCTGATAACATGATAAGCTGTCCACTGTAGTAGCTGTCCTTTAAAGGGTTAAATGATCTGACATAGATTAATTCCGTGTATTTCTGGGCAGTTTGGCAGATAGCCAAAATACTCTATATTTTAATAAAGGCCACGTATGTGATCACTGCAGCTCTTTATCAGTCACTTCTGGAAAAAAATGCACTGTATCGTAGAATGGCTGTTCACGTGTCGACCTCACAGTGCAGAGGTTGTGGGTTCGATCCCGGCTCCGGCCTCCCTGTGTGGAGTTTGCATGTTCTCCCCAGGCCTGCGTGGGTTTTCTCCGGGTACTCAGGTTTCCTCCCACATTCCAAAATCATGCATGGCAGGCGGATTGATCACTCTAAATTGTCCCTAGGTGTGAGTGTGAGCTCGCATGGTTGTTCGTTTCTGTGTGCCCTGCGATTGGCTGGCAACCAGTTCAGGGTGTCCCCCGCCGACTGCCTGACGAGAGCTGGGATATGCTCCAGCATCCCCCGCGACCCTTATGAGGATAAAGCGGATTGGAAAATGGATGGATGGATGGATATTACTTCCTCAATATGTGTACCCATGAATTAAAAAAAGATGAAAAAAGAACAGATGATTCGTCTTTTTAGGTGCTCTTTGCAGTTTCACTTTTAGTCATTTGTTGATAGTACAGTACTTCAAGAAGTCATTCTTCTTATTAAGCCACCTTATACTGTGTTTTCTATTCTATTGCTAATTGATTATACTTATTCTACAAATATATTGCAAATGCTATATTTTATATTGCACTTTTATTGAACTGTGTACAGTGAAAGATTTATTTTGTGCAATGAAACACTTTCCGTTTTTTTTCTTCCCCCCCAATTTTGCTGCTATAGACTGCAAATTTCCCCAGTGTGGGACAAATAAATGTCTTAACTTATCTTATCTTATCTTACCTTATTCAATCCTCTGACTCAGAGTGAGTCTTGCTGTTCATCTATTCAGAACTTCCTTGAAGTCAACACATAAAGGGATCAGTAGGCTGTATTATTTGAACCATGTTTTTTGTGTTATCTATTGCTCTTTCTTTTCTCATTATATTAAGTGTTTAAATGTGTTTGTGTTGTTTGAAAGGGTTTTTAAAAGAGCTTAAAATAAGGCACCGTTATGTTCAAAACATGCCAAAAGAGGGTATATCTATATCATGTATTTTCGCTTATTACGTAACCGCCGTGATGGAAGGAGGAATTTCAATATTTGTACGTGGGAAGAACTAAAGCAAGGACGAGTGCCATGCATTATGCTGTCGCAATGCAAGGCACTGTACAAAAAGAATCCAGCAATTGCTATGAAAACAAAAGTCTCATTCCACAACATGCTAGCCCTCCAAGCTGAAAGTTGCTCGAGGTATCTTCCAGGTATGACAAAGATAACTAAATACTGTTTAGTGTATTTAAGTACCAAAATGTTCAACCACATAATTCCATCAAAGCAAAGTAAAAATGAGCAATTTCAAAGAATTGCTACCGGTACCTTAAACACAAATGAACTAACTATGGAACTGATTTGATATTTTAGTCATGTTTTCCCTTCCTACCGTGTTATCATTTCAGTATTGGTATTGAAGTCGGACTGTTGCACTTCAATGGACAGCTTTTTAGTCTTCAGTGAACCAAACATGCATGTTTTCGGAATGCGGGAGGAAGTCGCAGACCCTGGAGAAACACACAGGGAAGCCGTACCTGAGATTTGAAATTCAGAACTGCGAGGCACGCGTGCCAACGGCTAACCACCAGGACACTGTGCTGCACCTGTATTATCTGTTCACTGGAAATCCATCGTCGATAGACGGACCCGGAACTTCTCAATTGTCGGGCAGACCTGCGAACTACTTACCTCACTGCGCAATACATGGTGCCACTATATTATCAAAAAAGAATATTCAGATATTCAGAATATTCAGCAGATGAAGAGGGTCTTCCGGGGCTGGTCATTACCTGTAGGAGGAGCTCAGTGACATTAAATCAAACCTCGAAGAAGGACCCAAACCTTAAGAAACTGAATGCCGACAGTGTGTTTTTGTATCTTTTTACCATGCTGTTTCTTTTTTTATGGTCCTTGTGGTAATTGAGCATCCAGCAGTTTGTCTTGCTTCAAGCCAGCATCTACGCAACTTTCCAATCAGCAACCAGCAGCGCATGATTTACCTCCTGCCAGGTACGCCGAGATCGGCCCGGCAAAATATGCCAATTGGCCTGAAACATTGTCATTGCGCCATGTGCATCTGGCATTTTAGTTTCACATACAAGTTCTTCAAAACAAGAAACAGCATACATGCAAATAGTTCTCATTACAGCAATTAAAGAAGCAACTGGAAGCAAATCAGTCGGTGAGCAAATACAGTTTGTGAAGACTAATTTGCCACTTTTTTTGCAAAGATCAAAGCGGCGTGGAAGAGTAGGAGGCCATCTTTAATTCACAAACCAGCTCGAGCACGTCGGAGAAGCGTAAACGCACTCGGGGCAGAGGCCAGGCGTGCGGAGGGTGGGCGGGGGTCCCATGCGGTTCCCCCTGAATAAAACTGAAGGAGCGAGGATGAGGAAGGAAGCTGGGAGATGAAGCAGAAAATGAGGAATTAAACAGAGCCCAGAAGAAAGTGATGGCAAGGAAATCGTTTAGGTATGCCAGGGATTAAAAAGGAAGAAGATGGGGGTTGAAGTCTGAATAAACATGATATATGGATGGATTTTCTAACAAATGAAGACAAATTGGTGGGAATACAGCTGATTATTACAGCAGGAAATTGGATGGGCATTTCCACCATAACGGGAGGCAAGACAAGGTTTCAAGGCCCCGTGTCTAAAGTTGGACTGGAAGTCAGCCATTTTGATTTGAAGCATGCCTTCCAGGACTCGTACTGTAACACACCCCTACTCGGGAATTGGCCCAGATGAGCCCCAATCAGATGCAAGTATACTAGACAAATGGGCAACCCTAAAATTAGTGGTGTTGGGGGAGGGGGGGTGCTGTAGGTTGAATTCCTGACACCATTTAATATCGGCAAAGCATGGAATTCTTTTTTTAGAATCTGCCATGAAAAGGCAGTCGTGAGAGACCATTGCCAACATACCTAAAAAAAAACGCCACAATTCTTGCAAGTGTGTGTAGCTTGGTTGTTTCTAACACAACCTCTTCAGTAGCATCCCATAGAAAAGTTAGAAAAGCAATCAAGCTTTAACTGGGTTGACATGTTGATCATAACCAATCGTAATCCGGTTCCTTTTGAGAACCATTCCCAGGAATTTGATTCCATGGAATTGTTTGTTTATCGACCTGCTGGTTTCGCTAATCATTTCCTCTTAGGAAAAAAGGATAACCGGTGCTTCGACGAGCGTTCAGTTGTTGGTGAAGCCGCTGAAAGCAACTCATTCTCGGCCATGGCTGACGTTATGATGAAAATGACGCAAGAGTGAGGAAGGTAAAAATATTCTTTTGCCTCTGGCAAGGCTGCTCTGACATTCTTCTCACAGTGGTGCCTCTGGGGAGACTCCCCAGGTTCTTGCTGGAGGTGGCACTCTCGAAAAAGTGGGTGTTTTATCACTGTGCGGAACGTATATTGCAAAACCAGGCTAAATATCTTCTCTTTTACAAAACATTTATTTGTCCGAATTTATCTGTTTTGGATCAAGCTGAATGAAAGGGGAATACTGAAAAGATTCAGAAGTGTTAGTTATTAAAGTGTCATATCTTGTGAAATGTAACAAGAGAGCTGATATCCTGGCAGGATGATTCAAAATAGAAGCTTTCCTTTGTCTGTTCTCAGCACCGATGTATCAAATTGTTGTGTCAGTTGTGCTTAAAAAGTCCAACTATTTCATGATCTCTGGACCAATGAGTGGAGATTTTCTATTTTCTAAAGACGAGTACACAAATGAAGACATTCAGGCTGTTATGTGTCCCAATTTTGCCCCGACCAAGGACGTCAAATGCTTTGTTCGCTTATGTTTTTTTAGGATTGTCTTACAAGGTTCACCTTATGTTGGAGGTGTGTTAAGAGTAGATTAGTCTTGATATTTGGTCTTGAACGAATCAAGCCGACAATCTTAAATATTGTTTGTGCACAATATTTACTTTCAAAATTCTTCATTTGTGTGGGGAAAGCCGACTACTCTCGAATTACTCTGTGGTCTGTGACGTGAACGGAAATATAGCCAATCAAAGAAGCACCAAGACTGACAAACAAGGAAGCCAGTAAAAGGAAGCAATAAAAAAAAATATGGCCTACCGGCATCGTTTTTTTTTGGGGGGTTTTTTTTGTCTAATAGTGGGTTCCCCAGATGCCAAAAAGTATTTTTCAAGGCAAGTCTTTTTTTGCTTACATCGACATTTTACAACGCTCCTTTTCTTCTTTATTTTTGAGAGTCCATTTGGATGTTCCATTAAAAGGGTGGAGCATCATTGCTCACTAATTTTATGATCAAAATTAAAGCTTATTCAGATGTATGCTTGCGTCAACATAGGTGGTAAAAAAAAACAAATTTCACTCACGCTTCCACTGAGAGTCAAAGACTACGTAAATGAAGTCAAGCAAGGCGGACACCGAGAAGTGTGAGAAGTGAGATAATGAAAGGAGAGAAATGCTGCATCCAGGTTGATGGTGACAAGGAAGAACCGCGGGAGCTCAATTACCCGCATTTCCCCTTGTTCCTGCTTCCACCTGTAATTTGGCACTGCCAACGTATCACCGGCTGACTAACGACTGCTTGTTTGGGTTGCTGTTTTCTTGTATCCCAAACCATTTTTTTTTTATTGCTATTATTTCACATCATTACCATGTGCACGGATGCCAAGCTGTGCGCACTGTAAACATTTGATTGCAATTAATTGAGCAGCTGGGAAGTGCTGAACACACACACATAGAAGAAAAAAGATAATTTTAGGAAGTACTGTCAGCAAATTCTCTTCGCTTTCCCCGCAGAGAGATGATGTCACCGCACTGCTAATAATGACATTTTTAACACACTTTCTCAGGCCTGTTGTGCAAGCAAGCGGGCAGGATGAGGAAATCTCCTGTATTCCAAGTTCAGATCAATACAAGTTTTTTTTTTAATATACATTTTTAAAAAATGAGTGAGGGGGCTCAATGCCCAGAGCTCATGTGTGCACTGAGAGAGTTATTACTCTGAGGGTAGGAGGTAGGAAGCAGCAAACAGAGCCACACACTCATTATTTTTAGTCCTGTTTGCTCTGGGCTCAGCTCCGAAATGCCCGCTTCTTCCTCCTCCTTCCCTCCTTTTCCTCTTCTTCTTCTTCCCGGGAATAAAGAGAATCAGTAGCAGAGAAAGAAATAAGAGAACGTACACATAAAAAACAAAACAAAACAAAACAAACAAACAAAAACAAATACAGTATGATCGACAAACAATTGGTTCGAATGAGTCTTACTGCTCACAAAGTGCAGGCAATGGCACACACCAGCTAAACGTCTTTCCACATTTAAATTAAGTACGAGTCTGAGGCCTCCATGAGAAATGTTGTGTTGGCAACACTTTAATGGTGAATCAAAACAATTGCAATACAAAGTAATAAAACGTATTGTATCCCGCCCCCCCCCCAAAAAAAACACAAAAAAACATTTTGGTGACACAAAATTTGTATCTATGAAATATAACAAAATGATGAAAATGAAAAAAAAATCAAATAGACACATAACATTGATTCTGTGTATAGACCTTTGTCAACAAAAATATTACCTACAAACTGGACTTTATGCAAAGATCAAAAAATTACCCCCAACATATTCGATGAATAAAACAATAAAATGCTGCTTAAAAAAGCACATAATTCATAATAACACTATAAAAATAAAATGGACCCTGCGGTATGAGCGAGAAGAAAAAAAAGCAGCCATTAAAATTATATCAGAAAAGAAATTCAACCTAAAAATGAACAGCTGTGCTAAAGAAAATTAAGTGAATACATTTATATACATAATGATGCAATTAGTACTATGACTTTTTTTATGAGTATTTGACAATTGGCAATAGTCAGAATATATACATACTGTACACATATATATATATATATATATATATATATATATATATATATATATATATATACACAGTATATATATACCTTTTTTTTCGGGGGGAAAACATATACTGTACATTTTAAACATGCTATGAAATAAAGAGTATTTTGTAATTCATTTAATGAAAATTAAATGTTGTTATTGTATTGATTAATTCATGAACATAAAAAGTCAAGGAGGTGGCCCAGTGGTTAGCGCGTCGACCTCGCGTTCGATTGTGGCTCGGGCCTTCCTGTGCGGAGTTTGCATGTTTCCCTGGGCCTGCGTGGTTTTTCTCCGGGTACTCCGGTTTCCTCCCACGTTCCAAAAACATCCATGGCAGGCTGATTTAACACACGAAATTGTCTCTCGGTGTGAGTATGAGCGCGGATGGTTGTTCGTCTCTGTGTGCCCTGCGATTGGCTGGCAACTGGTTCAGGGTGTCCGCCGCCTACTGCCCGAAGACAGCTGGGATTAGGCTCCAGCACGCCTCGCGACCCTTGTAAGGATAAAGCGGTTTGGAAAATGGATGGATGGATGAATGCTGGTAAGTCAGTGCTTCTCAATTAAATAGTAGTAGTAGTTGAAGGTGCAAGCAGCGAAGAATGGGCCCTCGCGGATGGATGGATGAAAAAGTCAAGGACTGCATTACTGTACAAAATATCCAAGTGAAGAGTACTTTTGAATACATTTTACACAATAAAGTCATTTTAGTTCATTGTCATGAAAGACCAACAAGAAGTTTCATGTTAACAACTGTCAGTGAGTGCCATTGGTGTCTTTAGAAAGATCTGATGGTGGCGCTATGGAACTCAAGCTGATTTAGCATGTGAAAGTGAGCCGGAGAGCATCCGTATGATCTATCACGCTGGGCCACCTGCTTTCCCAAAGAGAAGAATACTGAAATGGCACACAGCTGCTATGCTCAGCCAAGCATGAAAAACAACACTACAGCACAAAAGACGACTTTCACTGCCTTTATAAGTACAAGCACAGGAGGTGTGCGTACACATATAGTCCATTTTCACACAATCGGGCCGTCTCGTTATAGGTTCTTAACTTAGACAAAGAAAACAGTCGAAACAAAAATAGATGAAAGTAACAACCGGATGAACAACAACAAGAATACTAGTAGACATTCTAAAATAGTCTTCAAAAGGAGTGCAATGCTGACAAAGAGAAATCAACTGTGGTGAAATGGCCAGGGTATTGGGTGCTGGAAAAGAAGCTCCAGATTTAACGCCTCATGGTGTCTGTACACGCAAACCGATTTTTAACATTTTAAGTGATTTTAAAAATGTGACATACCCCATAAATGATCAGGACTAAAACTGGCAGGTGTCGATTTGTAGTGTGCATCCCACGTTTATGAATTACGACACTGCTTTGAAAGCCCAACCCTACCTTGAAACCCTACTTTCAGAATTTTTCAGCCTAACAGTCACTCCTGACAAAGGTTTGGAGGGAAGAAAGTAGAATAAGACAATAACTGAGCATTCTTCAGCGCAGGGCAAAAAGGTTGTCTTCACAGTATCCTGTTTTTGTCACATTTGTGTTTTCGCCAAGGATGACGGTCATGAGGTGGATGCTGCAAGAGGTTAAATGCACACCCACACGCTCTTAAAATCTATTTAATGCATAGACTAAGTGCACATGCACATGCACATTCGGAGAAAATCTGCCACTTCCACGAACAGACCAGGCTAAACTTAGGTACTCATTGACATCCATAGCCTGTCTGGGTGAATTTGTGGATCGTCAACAACAAATATACACGTAGAGGATGTGAAAACTCCACACAAGAAGGCCATGGTCAGGATTCATATCCCCAAACTAATTCCTTCTTCGTTGAATGAACATCTCCTGTTCTGTTGGAGTTGACAGTTCCCATCACACATCTCAGTTCATTAGCAGTGATCCAGAACCCTTTCATTTCAGCCAAACGTGTTCTACTCCTCCTGCTTGCCTCAACCCTGACCGCTGATGTCCTGTCACAATCGCAGAACACGCACTTCAGGGGATAGGACAGCCTCCACAAAATCTGCCGCTTCACGTAACCGACCCTTCACTCCCACTTCAGCCCAGGGGCTCTGTGGGTTGGGCAACATATGCCATATTTTAATCCAGAAGTGCCCTCTGTCAAATCATTAAAGCTGCGAAGGAGCCATTTCTGTCAAGTTCTTCCCCGTTCCCGTCACTGAACGTGGACTTTCTGTACTGTTAATGGGGCCAGGTTGGAGGTGGTTAAAAAAAGGTGAAAAAAAGAAACAGAAGGGCTTCTTCTTTGCCAGGTCCTTGTGGTGAACATAAAGAGCTCAGGTGCTGCAAGGCATCTATTGACAGATTGCTCTGTCATGACGGAATTAGACCACTGGAGTTCTGAGAATCAGGTATGGCAGAGTTGGGAGCTTCTTAATGATATTAATATTAACAGCACAAACATTTTCTAAATGTTCATTAGCACAAAATGAGAGAAAAAAGCTTTACATTTGAACAATTATGTTTTAAATGTAGAAAATGATGACATGGTATCAAATATTACATTATGGTTATCACAAGTGCAACTTTAAACAAAATGCACTCTGGGGATTGATTTATTTTCAAAGTCTTGCAATGTAGTCAAGTACCATTAGCAATGAGAATTGCTTGAAGGCTAACATGCTAATAGCTGGTGTGGGTGGTTTGCGAATGTGCTAGGCAACCTGGTCTGACGGTCTGACGGTCTGATCGGTCGACTTTAGAAGGCTAATAAGACTGTATAAAATGCTAACATGTTATATTATCTGAGTTCATAGAGAGTGTTTTGTTGTTTTTGTATTATTAACATGTATTTTTACATATTGAGAATGGCTAAAATTGTAGCATGCTGTCAATTGTTTGCTAACAATTGTTAGCAAACAATTGACAGCATAATTAATTATCCACAGACGATTGCAAATACAGAGTGCACTAATACAGTAGTTCCTTAGATGTCATTTTTTGAACTTTAATCAGCTATAATGCCAACATGCTAATAGTTGGTATGCTAGCGTGCAGTGAGCTCATAATGCAATAAGGCAACTTGCTAAGAATTTTACATGCTACCAGGTAATTGGGTTCGGAAGGCTGACAAGACTGGATAAAAAGACAGATCATTTAAGTTCATACTAAGTATTTTGTTGTATAATCAGAATTGATATCACGCTAACATGCTTAGAGTTCATTTGCTAACTTATAGGAAGAGTGCAAGCTGAGTTCAGACGGCAGCTTGATGAGGGTTTTACCGCATCACACAGAGCTGCTCCAAACATTTTGCTTCTTTGGACTCTACACTGCAGCATGACCTTTCTCGGGTGCGTTTTCCCTCACAAGGCAAATGAAAATCATCAGCTAGAGTCGCCTAATAATAAAAAGTAGAAGGGGCGAAAAAAAGTGATTGATCACGGCATCCTAACAGGATCTCATATGACCCACCAGATCCATACCCGCACTCTTTGCTTGATTCTGCGTTTTCTCCTTGACTCGCTTTGCTGCCACTTTGTCAGCGGGTGTTGGACACAAAATAATTGCTTCTATATTTCCTCCATTGATTTCTGGCACAAGGCAGGCTTGTGCTAAACCTCCCCCACACACACGTATCCCCACTCCGCCGCTCTATAGCAGCAGTTAACAAATTTACAACTTGGCTTTTTGTTTATTCCGCAGCTCGTTATTAAGATAATGTCATTGCAGCTCGTAAATTAAGCGTGGTGTTGCAGAGTTCAACACACGAAAGGATAAAACACCCTCAAAAACGCGGGCCAAGTGATTAAAAGACTCAATAAAATGCACGTTCTCGTGTTGCGAGACACTGCACGTCAGTATGCAGATGAAGCTGGGTTCAAATTCTCCATCACTTTAATTGTTTTTGTAGGGGGTCGTAAGTCAAAGCCATTGACAGACTGCCAATGAGAATTTCCTGTAGGTCAATTTTGATGAAGAAAATCGCACACTGGCCCCTCGTCATCTTTTCTCTGTAATGAACCTCCCTCAGTGTGATTTCCAGCTCTTAATTACACCACTCTTCATCCGACTTTAACCTCGCCCCGTGGCATGTCATAGCTATACTGAAGCACCTCCTCCTTCCCTCCACCAACGCACAGTTTTATCATCTTGTTTTCTGCTTTTATAGTGCGGCGTGCGATACAATTAAACAAAATGCACCTCTGCTTACCTCTTGGCTTTGACATATAGCATGGGCGTCAGAGCTCTGGCAGAAATGAGGGTTTCTGCATTGATTAGTGCCTCTGCATGTTGGTATTTCAAACAACATAGTCCAGTTATTGCCTAAAAGTGGCTCTGGATCTTCACCCAGCGTACACAACCTATGCCACGAGTAGAATAACTCGTGCGGTGGCAGCATGTAAATTAGCTCCACTATTGGGTCTCAGTCTAGCAGAATTCAGAGGTGGTTGCTTTCAGACACCTTTTCAGCTCACAAAAGATTTATTTGATTGTTTAATTTCATGCTAAATGAAAGACCTAACTATTTATTTACAAGCCATTAACAAGTCAGATTTTCATAACAAGTCACTCTTATGTGCCCTGTGTCATAGACCTATTTGACAGTTTGCAAATTTCTAGTTCATTCCTGTCAACTCCAATTGAATTTCACGTGAAGTAGCCAAAATCTGTAGCCCTAAGTATGCTTTAAAAAACATCATTGCCTCAGTGTGAGACAGAATGCAATTAGTGAGCACAAAAGGTGTTCAGGCAGACACACCCGCCAGCAGCAGGATGCCCGGGGCAGTGCCGGTGACATGAATTATTGAATATTTGTAAATGAATTAGTGCCTGGGGGAGGAGGGGTCACCGATGAAAAGAAGGAGGATTTATCTGTCGTCAAAGTGAAGAAATTGCGGAAGGAAGGAAAGGCGGAAGGCAGAAGGAGGATTTTATCTTTAGTCACAGTGAAGAAATTGCGGAAGGAAGGAAAGGCGGAAGGAAGGAAGTCCACTTGTATCTAAATGCTCATCAGATTATAAAATGACCAAAACAGAAACGGTGAGGCAAGTGGGGATCATTTTAGGAGGCCACATAAAGTAAACACCACTTACTCAAGCACTGAAAGCCTTAAAAATGTAAAAAGATTTATTTTCTCTTTTTTTTTGGAGGGGGATCCTGACTAATGGCTTGAGTTACCTTGGGAACCTGTGGTGGAACTGGGACGTTGCAACAAAGCAAAGGCAACTCAGTGTTGTCAACTTATTAACAATGTTCAGCGACTTCTCCAACCTCCATAGAGACTATTAAAAAAAGTGACTAATTTTAGATGCAATTTTAACCTTTCCAAGTCCAGACTGCAAATAAATGGCATTTTCACAAAAGCACAGCTGGCTAATTTAAGCATACCCCAACAATTCGATTGTATTTTCTCTCATAGAGGCAGCACTTCATTGCCAATCTACCAGATGGCACTCGGATAATGTAGCAGATCTGTGCATGTGGCGCATTCAGCAGACACATCAACAAGCACAAATACGCACAGCCCCACAACAACTCAACTATTTGAGTATGGATTGTTTATCAGATGCTAATGCTGATAAAAGAAACTTTGTCTGTGCTTACACTGCAGCTCTGCTTACCTTGTGACTTTGACATTAGAGTGTGTTTGTGTAGCCTTTAAAATGGTGGACCTTCACCTAGCCCAACTGCCAAGTAATGTATGGAGGAATTCCATGTCAAAAGTGGATAATTTGTAAATTATAAGAATTGCAATGACTCTGTTTTGGGAAAAAAAGCAGATGGCAAAAGATATACTGTACTGGATGATACAAAGTACCCGGTTGTTTAATTTTCATGCTGGTCGGGTGATCTGGAGACCCAACTATTTATGTACAAACAAATAAAAAGTTAAATTTCCATCCCATAATCCCTTTAAGACCACCAAATATGTATTGACAAAAGAACACTCCCCACAGACACACTCAAATTCAAACAGAAAGTCTTAACGCTTTTGTCCGAAGAGCTTCTGAACAACATTAAGCATCTCAAGATGGCCATTCGATAACTGTAAACTCCCTTGTAAACAGATTACAGTCGTAAAGGTTTTAATAAAAATAATATTATGGTCTGGTCGACCCTGGAAGCAAAATAACAACCTAAATGATAAACATCACAGCCAAAAAGACAAAACAAAATAAAAGAAGCATGCAGCTAATATTTGCCACGGTGCCGAATGGAACAATTCAATACACAAGTGAATGTGAATATGAGCACGGCGACCTCAAACTGTTTGCGAGAGGCAGATGCAAAGCAGAGAGGAAAGGCGAGAATCAGGAGAGGTGCATGTGGACCGTGTCCCCTGAGTTGCCTTCCCTTTTATTCTCTTGCACCCGAGTCCAAAGCACAGGAGAAATTAATCCCGCCGCACGCTCCTGCGACTGCTGCTGGTGATATTGTTGGTGAGGGACCTTGTGAATTTGTGTGTGTGTGTGTGTGTGTGTGTGTGTGTGTGTGTGTGTGTGTGTGTGTGTGTGCGTGCGTGCGTGCGTGCGTGCGTGCGTGCGTGTGTGTGTGTGTGGAGGAAAGAGAGCATGTGGGCAGTCAGAGAGAACAACAAGGTCAGGAGAAGTAAATTGTTTTTTTTTCCAAAGCTAGGTGTTTAATTCTGCTTTATATGTGAAAAGTGGTGAAGTGGCATGCTGCTCTGAAAAAGAAGCACCGTGCACGTCATCTTATTTAAATGTTCCCAAATGGCTTTGATAACCATACATTAAGATAAAAGGTCAAGGTCATTTCTTTACTATGCTGTGCGAGTTGGAGGGGCATTTATTTGTAGGTTGTGCAGAATCACAGTTTTAGAATTATATTAACATTAGCAGGACATGTCCAATTTAGGTCAAGGTACCTGAAGTTTAGGATGATGAAGAGACAGAAAATCATGAGCAGGCCCGAGGAGAAAATGGCAAAGCAGAAGATGAAGAAGACGATGACCAAGCCGACAAGAGACTAAGATGACAAGTTAGGTAGATGAAGAAGACCACTGTGAAGGAAAAAGTCAATGACAAAGTAGAAAATGATGAAGCAGAAGACAACATCCATGACATTGCTGAAGAAAGCGTCAAAGAAGACAATAAGGAAGCCAAAGAGAGCAAAGAATTGGAAGAGCACAAAGAAACTATGACAAAGATGGAGAAGATGGCATAGACGGATGGGAAAGAAGCTGACGGAAAGCCAGATAAATAAGTTAACGTAGCGGAAGAAGACCACGACAGAGGAGACGACGACGAGAGCTCCGATGAAGAAGATAAGCGACAAAAAAATGAGAAGACAATAATGAACCAGAAGATGACAAAGAGGACGATGAGGAAGCAGAGAACAACGCAGACTACGATGACTTTGAAAAAGATAACAATGTCAAAAAAGGCCTGTCCGAGTGAGTCCATACTCTATCAAGGCCACAAATAAGAATATCAAGAACATTATGACAAAGAAGAGAACAAAGCAGAAAACGTCGCCAAAAACAACCAAGAAGATGACGAAGAATATATGAAGCAGGAAATGACCAATCGGAAGAAGACGGCGAGGAAAAAAAACAAAAAAAAACAAAACGATGACTAAGAAGATGACGAAGAATATATGAAGCAGGAAATGACCAATCGGAAGAAGACAGCGAGCAAAAAAAAAAAAAACGATGACTAAGAAGCCTACAAAGAAGACGACTACGGCCCACGCGATGCGACCAACGAAAAGACCATGTCCATTGTGTACCAGCTTGAGACGAGGACAAGGAGGAAAAAGAAGAGGAGGAGGAGGCGGAGGCGAAGGCTCTTTTCCAAAAGATGAAAGTGAAGCGTGAACCGCCGCTGCCCTCAAGCGACTTCTTTCACAGCGTCGACATGATACGAAACGTCGACACTCAAACGCTGGCTTCACCACCATACTCGCCTCTTGTCAAGAGAATTCACTGAGCTGCGGCACTTCAGAATAGTGGTTAACACGCTTGCCTCATTGTTTTGCGCTTTTGGGATTGAGTTTCACCAATTGACACAAAATTTGGTGGATCTTTCGTACAAATAAATCTCCGGGACCATCCCCCGAATGTGATCGATTTCTGGTGGATTTTATGAAATCCTATGAGGGAATTCAATCAAACGGCAAAGCAGATACCCTAGACTGGGGCTGCGCATTGTGTGGATCGTGAGCTACCGGGCGATAGCGAAGGGGATGTCAGTAGCTTTCATGGCACTGACTCAATCACTGCCAGCCTTCCCAGTTTTATGTTATTGATATAATATACCGTAACTGTCATCCATTGTGAAATTTGTTACTTGATTGTTATACAAAGCAGCCAAATACACCTGTTGCATGCCTCGACACGCATGCGCATTCAACTGCGCTAAATGGTCAAACTAGCAGTTTTCATTTTGTTTCATCTCCTGTCAATTTAATAATGAAGCATAAAAATGATTAGGCGCAAAAATAAGCCAAAATATCCATATTAAAGAGTTGTTTTTTTTTTCTTGCAATGGGCTTGGTGGCAGGGAGGCTGGGGGGAAACAGGCAATGCACACGGGCACACGCTCGTGGTTTCCCCAGCGCTGGAAAAAGAACTGCGGGATGGAGAAACCCGGACACCGGCACGAGGCCGGGTGCCCTTTCATGACGTGTCATGGCAGGTATTGTGGTGGTGGTGACTGGGGTTGTCTCGCTGACCCGTCCATCACAATGGATATTCCGCCAAGGGTGCTTGCTGGCCAGCTGAAGGACGGAATGGGGAGCAGCATTTTCGGCCCCTTGATAAAAACATTAAGTCCAAGTACGCATTCCGACATGACAGATGTTCAATGGGAGGTGTACACACGGCTCGCCGTCAGCAGCTCCTGTTCGGACTCCACCCCTAACTGATTCCATTCAACGCAAGTCGTCAGAGAAGTTAGGATCAAACATGTACACTAATTGTATTATTGTGCAACGTGAGTTCATGCAGTGATGCAATGTACACCAAAATAGAGTATATATTGTACATATCAAAGATTTTGAAGTCTGTTTTTAAATGAAATCACGTAGTGGGTAGGGCATTTGATCATAGCTTGTATGTTGACAAAGTGTGAGAACCCCCCTCCTAGAAAGATGGGTGATGCAAAATTGCTGAGCTTTTTAGCGTAAGCCTTCTATTGTCGGTGGAGAATGCTGTCAAATTTTGATGATCGTTCGCCATGAAAAAGAGGATCCTCGCCACTTTCATTATTTATTTTCTGATGAATGAATCGCCTTTTTGATGGGCTCCGCGTGCCCGTAACACAACAATTTTAGGTGTCCCAAACACAAACGCCGCCACAAAGATAACTTGGTCATACCCCATGGAATGTTTGAAAAATTTACGTCGATCCCCCCTTTATTTCAGCTTGTTCAGAAAAATAAAATATTCATGGCAATAAGGATAAGTGTCAATGACAATTATTTGTAGAGTTTCACTATTTGATGTTGGGCCCAATCCCCGCAAATTGAAGCAGTTGTCTGTTTCATTGTTTTTGTTTTTGTTTTTTTTTTGTAAAGCAATCAAGCAATGAATTGAGGTTCATGCTTGCAACACATATCATGATGAATTCATCTGTTGCATTATAGTAAATACAGTATAGACGGACCGAGCCCTGTTGTGAATATCCAAAAAAACATGAGCAAGTCTTCTTACAGCAGAAAATTTGATACACATGCCACAAAGACTGTTAACTTCCACGAACAAACAAAGCCTAACTTGCTTGGCCTGATTCTCAATTGAAATGCATCATTGCAGCTGCAGCTTTTGGGAATGCGCCACACACATAAAGATGGATTGAATTGTATTCAAAAAACACTTCTTTGATATGACTCCAGTAACTACTTTCTTATCAGGCAGTACATTTGGCGCCATCTTGTGGCATTTTAGGGCATCTCAATAAATAAAAGTAATGGAGACTGCTGTTTTAGAATGCAAGTACGTGACCATAGACACCTTAGACACTCAAGCTTTTAGAGACACCGCTACAGTCCAGCACTCTCTCTCTTTACCCCCCCCCCACACACACACACACACATACACTCTCAAACAGCAGACATGCACACTGCAAATTAGGCTGAATAAATAAGAGATGGAGTTGTGCCTTCCTCCCTGAGTCTAATCTCCGAGGTAGGAGGTAGAAACAGCTTGCCACATCAGGCTGCATGAGTGAACGAGCGGGACACTGCTGGCTTCCAGGAAACCAATTTGTTTGTTTATTGTCTTCACGTTTTTTGTCTGCGGTTACACTTCACCGCAGCCGGGCCCATTGTGGACGTGCTCCCCTTAAATGGCATCAATAAAACACGCCATGTGTTCTTCCTCCTCTTCTAACTCCTCCTCTGTGTCCTCGTTGTCCGCAGGAAGTGCCACAACGCTGCCTTTGTTCGAACGGTAGGCCTTCCAATTTCTCCTTAAAACTGCCGCTAGCTGAAGAGGTGAAACAAAGTGCTTTCTAAACATATTAGCCTATCAACGTACTTCCACGCAAACAGTCTCGGCATGTTCCAAAATCGGGCCTGATCCTTGAGGTTGATAGATGCGCCAACTTTTTATTGCGCACAACTTCCCGCGCGAATGACAAATACAGTTGAGGGAGGGTTGATGACATTTAGCTTGTCGTGCTGTTGCTGTGCTTAGTTCAATAAATGGGCAAATATGTAGACAAAAGTATTGAGACATGCCTCTTCAGCAAGAAACTATTCAACTCACTGTTGAATCTACCTTAAGTAAAGCAATAAGCTACAAAAAAAATTAGTAGAGTAGACAAGGGTTCCCTTGACTGAAACCAATTGACTTTTCTACCATATTATAAATGTATCTATCTTCATCTTGTGTGGAGTCACTTAAGGTGATGAAGTCGATGCATGCATTGTTTTAGTCTCATGCTCACCAACACACGCACACACGCCCATGTGACGCGGTATTGATCTGACAGTGCGAGCGGCAAGCCGCCGGAGAACACAAATACAGCCTACGGTGACTCCTTAAAAACTCCAGACGAACCTCTTCATCCTCACCGTTCTCCTCCTCCCCTTCTGCAAATCACCCGGTGGCTCATGCATTTCAAGCAGGCTCGCAGAAGCTCCGGCCCGCCTGCCGATAGCACCTGCTTGTAGCGCCAAGGTTGCTTCGTAAAAAAGTGAAAATTGCAATTCTCTGGCTGTTTTTTTTCTCTCTGAATGCTGATTTTCTTTGCCGGAGTTGTCTGTCAATGACTGAAAATATGTAACCTCGATAGACTGCTGGTGAGAGTACATGTGCGCTCAACCAGCATGTCAAATTAGAAAACTTTTTTTTCCGCACAACTTTCCCTAATTACTATTAATTATATCTGGAATAGTTCAATTTCTATTGCTAGCCTTTTATTTACCCATACTGGTGATGTTTTAAGGGCCTTTTTTATGTACAGCGGGACCTTGATTTACCCCAACATGAAACGAGCACCCCAGTTTGAAAAATGAGAAGCTGCTTTGTTGATTTTTGTGCTTTGTGTGGCGAGCAAAAATTTCAGTCAAAGCAAGTTTCAGAGACATGGCCTCTCGAGCGAATTGAAGGGGAAAAAAATGTAGGCATGGGCTCATTCGCTGCCGTGGATGTTTATTTTCATCATCTGCAATCCAGCCGGTTACTGCCACCGTTGTTTCATCATGTGTATTTTCCAGACCATGTGCTCAGGACCATGTCATGACTCCATGAGTTACGGCAGAAAGTACAGCAATGTACCGAGACGAACAGTAGCCTTGCTAAGCAACCGAGGGGAATCTGGCGTTATGCATTTTGTTTATAAGCAAGGTCATGTCGGCAGTTAGCTTCCCACGGTTCGTTGTAACGAAGGCGTTTTCACTCTTTTGTGGGGAAAATCTGGTCGTTACAATGAAGTTCATGTTATAAAAGTGTTTGTTGTCAGCAAAGTTGGCAAATGGAAAATGAATTATGTGAAATCGTGACTTGGGAACGTTATAGGTGTCAATGAAGTACATTGGGACAAGACTGGTATGACAGCTTCAGAATACAAAAAAAGATGTAACTGTATTCGGTTACAGGTACAGAAAAAAACAAGCAGATTACAGGTAAATGTATTAAAAACTGAATTATTTAACAGAATTACATTTCCCACGCAAATAGAGTGGCGCCCTTGTTTATTTCGGCCATCAGCGCAACAAGTGGATACATTGTCACAATTGTTGGGAAGCTCAATGCGGCGCCGTAAACTCTAGTCATTCCGCATGTTGTTGCAGAGGGCAAATGGGTGTAAACGCACAGTCGCGGAGGGCCATGTTGTGTCCGCCTCACACAAAGGAAGGGAGGAAGTGGTGACCACTATTCACTCATTGAAGGACCAATTTATCTTAACATTTCCAAAGAAAAATTTGAGCTGTCAGAGTCCTCCTATGATGGAGCTGAGCGCTTGCCCTCTGCACCTAATTAAGTTTCACCTTGCATCACAAATCAGTCACAGATTTACCTTTTAAAACCATATTAACAATAAAAACAGCTCAACTTGGCATGGGGATTAAAAGTGGCATTGTGGGATGACGTCACGGACCATCACCGGAGCCATATCATAATTACGATGTGTGTGTGTGTGTGTGTGTGTGTGTGTGTGTGTGTGTGTGTGTGTGTGTGTGTGTGTGTGTGTGTGTGTGTGTGTGTGTGGGTGCATGAGATGCGGGGAGTCAGAGATTTTGAAATACCGCTGCAAAAGTTGCCTTCATAAACTTAATTTGTCCTCCTTTTACCATACCACACATTAGACCAACAACTTTCTAATCAATTTTACTTCATGGGATGAATAAATCTATCTATCTATATATCTCAGTGATTCCTAACCTTGATTGAGCCAAGGCACATATTATTTCGTATGGTCAAGTAAATATCATGGCGCAGCACCAATCCAAAATGTCACTCAAGTTGATCCACGTCAATTATATACTTTTCATCTAATAGAAGATCATGTATTTGCTCTGTCTCTCTCTCTGTGTCACTGGCATAGATATGAACAAAGATAGGTTATATGTTATTAATAATTCATAATCCTTGGCCAATTAAGTGAAATGTGATCATTTCTCATGGCACGCAAGAGCTCCTTCACTAATGTGCCCCAGCAGTCTCACATTGAGAATCACTGATCTATGGATTTTCACTCTTTGCAAGCCACTCCCTTCCCTAGACCGCCACTGTCACAAATTCATACTGTAGAAATATTCATTTTTATTGTGTCTTCATTAGCATATTTGCTATTACAGTAATCGAAATGTATTTAAAAGTATTCACGTTACATTGATATGATGGTACTTGGATTACATTACTAAGCACATTTTTTAACAGGTGACAAGTAACTGTACCAGAACAGATTTTAAAAGTAACCCTCCCAACCCTGTGTATGTTCTAAATAGACTATGTGTTGTGGTAAATAGAACGTGTGTGAGAAAAGATAATGTAGTTCATGGAGTGAATGAGGAATGCCAAGCAACCCCCACGGCCCCCAAAAATGGAAGGGGGTAGATTTGGTGCTTATATCATCATAGTACACAATATTCTGTTGGTCTTGAAAGAGCAGACAAAGTTCTCTAAACCTGGCAATTAAGATACCATAATGGCCTCCCAAAGTCACTGGTGCAGATCAAAAAGTCAAACTAACAAATCCAAAAAGAGAGCATTGGCAAGGAATTGTTTTAGGCCACTGCTCACACTACGATGCTCACACTGAAGTATAACGAGACAACCCGATTCCAGCTCCTCATTGTCACTCACTAGCTGTCACTCAGCCCCCATCTCCACTAATCTCAGAGTGGCCTTTGCTCCGCCTGTCAGCAACTCCGACCAATAATGCTGCACAATAAAAGCCTCCAGGACAACAGTAGGCTGCAGGCAGCTTCAAGGGCTACTGATGGCGATCTATAAAACAATATAATAGCTCTCCTGTCAACCAAGGGGTGGGGCGGCGGAGTGCGGGGAGAAAGGGAAAGATCTACGCCTCCTCGGACTCTCCGAGGAGACTTCAATTAATCACCGCTGAATTGCATCAGCCCGCAATAGGCCTGTAAGGTTATTACCATGCGCTCTCCGCAGGATGAAATGCGATGATAGCGCTAATTGAGGGGAGAGGTAGAGAGGACAGGCTGCTGGGAGGAAGGGGAAAAAAACAGCTGACCGCACAACAGTTGTCAAACAGGATGAAGGGGCAGTTACAGGAACAAAGTGAACACATGGATGGGAGACAAGATCATTCAAATCACATTTGTGTCGCTTGAAAACAATAAACCACAGTCATTCACTACGCTTCTACCGGTAGTCATCTGGTGGACTCCCCAAAAGGAAACGCTAAACTTGGGGTGGTCCTAAGGCTACTTTATGTTCTAAAATGTGTCTGGCAAATGGAAAGATGGTTCGCTTGCCCCGAGACAATTGAGCCAAAGCCATTTGAGGAAAAAAAATGAGAAGCAGGACAAATCTGACCCTGATTCCCCGCTAGCGATCCAGGTCAGCAAAGGGCTGACTTTGGGATGTCTCTGAAAGATTATCCTGACCAATCATCCTGTAGGGTGGGGTACGCATGAGTGATTTTTCCCATCCGATCTGCTTGGCAAACAGTCAGTGCTGACAAGCGTAGCCTGATTTGCATATACGATTGCATATTCTTATGGGTGTGGTCAATGCTGAGTTTGGTGACTGTGACATTACATTAATTGGAATGGTAGCTAACACTGGTCAACAGAACCTTTTAATCAGAGATGGCTTTGTGTGTCCCAAAACGTATTTTTGAAGCTGATTCAAAAAATGTCTATTTTTTTTTCCAGCACATCAGATTTTTGAGATATTTTCATTTTGGGCTATTGAGTTTGACCTATAAAAGCTCTATGCCTTAAAATGTAAACATGATAACTTTTTGGTTATGATCATACACAGTTGTCAACTGATGAGCACCTCTGCCTCAGAGTGCAGATGTGGAGAATTCCATTCCAGGCCCTGGCCTCCTTGCATTGAGTTTGTATGTTCTCCCCATGGCTGTGTGGTTTTTCTCCGGGTAGTCTGGTTTCCTCCCACATTCCAAAAGCATGCGTCGTAGGTTCATTGAACACTCTAAATTGTCCCTTAGTTGTGTGCCTGGCAAATGGCTGGCAACCAGTTCAGGGCGTACCCTGCCTACTGCCCGAAGACAGCTGGGATAGGCTCCAGCACACCCGCGACCCTCGTGAGGATAAATAGATTAGAAAATGCATGGATCCTACATATGGTGTTAGCATCATTGCTACTTAAAAATTTGCATCATCAAAAGACGACACGATTGATTGCTGCTTTTGTCCGGTGGCCGCTGGCTCATAATTACCGGCTAAACTATTAATGTTTCCATAGGCAGGCTGTGCAAACACTGCTCACATTAAAAAAAAAAAAAAAAAAGAACCAGAATGACAACTGAGATTTTTCTCATCCAATCTGGCTTGTCGATCGGAAATGTTACACATGCTATATTAACACCTGACACTCATTTCTACTGCCCTATTGTGTCAAAAGCTAGTAGTGGTGTTGGCATATGACTGGCGTCAACTTGCACCCTTGCATCGAAACCATCACTTTTCAGGTAACCCACAGAAAAAAGCCAAACACCATTCATGTTGATCATCAAAGAGAGCCAGCCATTTTCAACACTTAGGATTGGTCAATAACTCGTCCCCGAGGAATCGACAGAGAAAACGAATTGACTCTGTGGAGAGCAAATCTTCATTCCGCGGCTTGAAAGCTGATTTTGATTTTCGTGGGAATTAAAAAAACTGACCTAAAATGAACAGTTACAAAGCAAATTCATGTACAATATGAAGTAACGATTACCGGTAGTTCAGGAAATTGTTTGCAAAACCAAAAACACTATGAACCATTGGTGATCAAATAATCAACATCAGTATTATCTTTGTCCCTGTAGGGTAGATTAATTAATAATAATAATAAAAAATTATAATAGTAATAATAACAATTCTATTTTACTTTTATTATTTATAGAGTACAAAACCTTTCACCAAACTGTAAGTTTGAGGCAGAACAAGTGATATTAAAGCACAGATTTAAAATCTAAACTTTCCGCTTGACCTGGATATCGTAAACGTACTGCATACAGTATGATAATAAAAAGAACACACAATGTTCATTTATCACGCGCTGCAAATGTGTGATGTGATCTTTTGTAGACGTCTCCGTTACGTGACATCTTTACTGGACGTCTCCATGAAATGAAGAGAAAGAAACGAGTCGCCTCATTTTCCCACAAAAATTCCATTGCTCCTCTGTCAATATAAGTGCTTCTCAAATAGTGGGGCGCGCCGCCCCAGGGGGGGTGTGAGGCTCCGGCGAGGGGGGCGCGTTTGACCTCGGGGAAAATGTTTTTTTTTTTTATCTTTTTTTTACTGTCCTAGAATAAAGTGCAATTGCACCTCCACTTACATTAGGGGGCAGTGGCGCTCTCATTGGCAGAGTGTGCGCAGGGAGCATTCGCTCGGTGTTGTGTTTGCACTGAGCATGCGCGCCTTGCACACAGCACAGAGTAGTATGAGTATGAAGTATAGACACGAAGTCGAGAGCCGGAGAGAGACGGAGATAAAGAGACAAACGAAAGTCTCCCAAAAGCTAAGACGAGGAAATATGACGGAGCGTATGTAGCGCTTGGCTTCACTGTGACTACGGTGGGAGACGAAGAAAGTTGGCAGCGGACAGCATGAAGCCAAATAAATTAAGGGTCACTTAAAGACATTACACCCCAATCATGCTTATAAGCCGCTTTAGTTTTTATTATTATGGTATTATGGTATATGGTTATTATGGTTGGTAATATTGCCAACAATCATCCCGCTTTGTGACTGCTACTTGTAGCCATTAATCCAGACATCATCTTTGATTAAAAAAATTATTGTACATATTTTGTTTTGCAGGTTAAAGTTGTTTTTTTTTTAAATATTGTACTCTTGAGTTAATGTTGGTGATCAGTTTGAATGCATTATTATTTATTAATTTTATGTAATTGTATTTTTCAGTATCGTATGTTTGACAGGGTGGGTCATAAAATGTTTGTAGGTTAATTAAGAATTTAATTTTATTCTTGAATTTCAGATGCACTTTAAATCTTTTCTGTTACAGTTAATAAAGCTATTCTTTGTTGTAAGTTGGACCTTCTTTCTTTTTTTATTCTATGTTAATAAGGATACAGTGTAATGCAGAGGTCTACTTATAACAATTTTATAGACAAGTGATACTATTTATCGTTGGGGGGATGTTTTCTTCTTCCTAGGGGGGGCATGACAGAAAATAATTGAGAAGCAGTAATATAAGATGATTAAAAAATGAGCCCCTACACATTGGATCATATTTACTTTGGTAACCACTGCCACATGTCTCTGTCTTTTGTGTGTGTCACATCGCCGACACGTTCACTTAACATTAAATGACTCATTTGTTTTTGTAATGTGAACGAGAACATGCTAATATCTATTTCCCGTTTGCATTTAGATTTTGGGTGAAACATGTACAATGTGTGTGTTCACATTTGCAGAATACATGAAAAGATCTGTTTTGAAGTGAGTCGGGGAGCTTAATTTAGACAAACCTAGTGTGTTGCTGACATTTTATGGCATCTTGGTACCAAAGAACATTGTGGAAGTGAGTTGAGGAGTTTTATCGACATAAAAGTAGTGTTTGCGACCATCATGGGGCATCTTGGCGTGAACCAAATACCTCTAAGTGAGTTGAGGATCTTTATTTTGACAAAAGTTGTGGTTTGCCACTATCTTGTGGCTGTTATGAACCAATTAATCTCAGATTATCAAAATTGGTGGCAAAACTCATTCCATGTCCCTCACAAATAGCGTTGGTTCACTGCGTTAGGCTCCTTTAATACCCTCCCATGTGGGAAAGGAGAGTCAAAATCAGTGACGCACTTTTCAGGAGATCATTCAGGAGATCGATGCCAGATCATTCGTTTACACAATCAGCACACTCAACTAGGAGCTGTTGTCAGCCACAGTTCACACCGAGACACTCACACAGATTAACCAGCATCACACTCCCACTCCCACCAAGTCTCTTAAAGGTGCATACACCCTGACACTACGATACCAACAGTATTTTCACTGCATTTTATGATTACAATGTGTTTTGGGAGTTCAAATGTGTTAACAAGGTGTTTAAAACATGTTTTAATAGGTCTGAATGTGTTTAAAGCCTCCTCATACAAATAGGTTATTATTGTAGCATAATTTAAACCTCAACATGACACCATTACGTGTCATATTTCAACGGAACATTACTTATTCCTCAGAATAAATCATGATATATCCCATCAAAAAAATTACGTGTCATATTTCAACGGAACATTACTTATCATTCCTCAGAATAAATCATGATATATCCCATCAAAAACAACAAAAAAAAACGATATCTTACCTTATTAATAGTAAAATACCATAGTATATTGTAACGTAGCATATTGTAGCGTAACAACGCTGCATATTGTACCTCATTTTTTTAAGAATCAGAAAAAAGTAACAAATGTCATCATTACATAATGTAAAATAGCATAACGTGTTGTAACATAACGTATTGTAACAAAAGATATCGTCATGTAACATTGTAACATACATCATAACATACATCGTAACATACATCGTAATGTCTCATAGAGGTAACAGAATGGAGCATCATCTTAACTCATCATAAGAAGAGAATCGTAAAAACCTTATTAGAACATATTGTAACATAGGGGGGGGGTCACTCTCACGATGAATGAGGGGGGATCACTGGATTCGTGAAAGAAGCCACTCTATGCGATGGCACGTTAAGTGACGCAGTATGGTCATTTTCAATTCTCCCATGGCAAGCCGCACTTAACTGTGCCAAATGTGGAGCTGAAGTTTTTTGTTGTTTTTTTCCCTTGCTCCTCCAAACCCATGAAGGGTCCCTGAGCAACAACTATAGCTCTGCATGGCTTCATGATGATGCACAAATGGGATCATGTCATGGTTGACAGAAGTATCTGTAGCCTTTGCTATTGAGATGATGAGAGATGTAGCTGTAAATAGGGAGGGTGGGGGGTGGATCACGCTCCTGCCGTTGTTGATCTGAAGATCACGTAGCAACTTGTGCTCTGCATCCACTCAACATGGATGTAGTGCAGGCAAGACGGAGGAGCCTTTTCGTGCAGCCAAAATAATGAAAAGACGCTGCACAATTGTACCTTTCGAGACCACATGCAACATATCCTCATTGTTGGAATCGTGATTAGGAGTGGACAACATCGTATTATAGCCTAAATTACATTGTTTAATGTGATCCCTCTAAAATAGCACACGCATGAACTTCATACATTCGATTTAAAAGTGAGACGCATCCTACCTGTCGTCGTGCTGTCAATTAATCCCGAGATTTCATTTATTCTCCATTTTCAACCCAAAAGCCCAGCCAGACATCTTCTTCTTGTTGTTGTTTGCGCAAAAGCAATTTCCCCTCGGCTCCACAAAACATAACCTAAATATGAAAAGATACACTCAGTTTGTTTTATTGTCGTGTTCTCCAGACACGCACAAACAATCCACCGGTCCGCACAAGTGTGATGGAGACGAGAGGCAGCGAGTGGACTTGAAAGTCGATAAAAGTTGAGACTCCTCAAGTTCTCATCTTCAGCTGCTTCCGAGCGTCTTGCGCAGAAGCCGAGTCGTCACGCGTGCTTTCTACCGTCTGTCATTTCTTTTTCAACAAATTATACAACAAAAATCCTCCATCTTGCGTACCATTTGCAGTTGTATTTTCTTTGAGCTGCGTCTTCCTCCGGTCTGAAGGATGATTTGGATTGGCGGCGTCCGAGGGCTGGTGAGAGACGCCGGAGTGACCGCTCGGTGCCGCGGAGTAGCAGGGAACGTTTGCGCCGGTGCTGTAGCGCCTCCCACTGGCGATCTGCTGAACCGGCTTTAGGGAGAGAGACGAATTGACCTCACCCAGCTTGAATAATGATGCCGAGGATGAGATGTAGGAGGAGGAGGTGGCAACATCTTCACATTGCTTGGGTGAGTGAAAGAGCACTTTGTTACTATGAGACACAGCACCGACATTTGGAGCGGGCTTATCGTATCCCCACTTACCTTTCGTGATCTTTATTGCTATGCTATTGTATTCTGCGTGTCACATAGTCATATTCCTAAATACTAGCTAGTCATTTTTTTTTCATTTTTTCAGAAAACACTACAAACGGAACCAAATACTTAACACTCATGAATAACACTGGTCAACAACCAATTTTAATCAGAGATGTATCCCAAAATCATTTTTGATGCAAATATGCCACACATTGTATTTTATAGCTATGATGTTGCAGGAAAAACATGCTAGATATCTTGTTGTTATTATTAGTAGTAGTAGTAGTAGTCGTCGTATTATTAATTTTATTGTGTCGTCACACATTCCAAAAACGTGCGTGGCAGGTTAATGGAACACTCTAAGTTGTCTCATGGCGTGAGTGTGAGGGTGGATGATTGTTTGTCTAGATGTGCCCTGCGATTGGCTGCGAACCAGTTCAGGGTGTCCCCCGCCTACTGCCCCAAGACAGCTGGGAGAGGCTCCAGCACCCCTCACGACCCATTGTGAGGAGAAACGGATCAGAAAATGGATGGATGGATGGCTGGATGGATGCTAGAGAAAAAAAAAAACAAGAGCAGCTTCAGAATCAGCACAAAAAATTCATCGACAAAAGTTTACTTGCATCTCTGATTAGAGAACATTTTAAATTTGTTGACCAGTTTAATTTAATATATTAATAATTTTGCATGATCCACTCAACTGAGAATGTAGGCAATATTAGTAGAAGTGGCCAGCATACTGGGGGATGAGTAAGGCAAAAAAAATAATTAAGGAAAAAAATATTGAGGATTATTATTATATTAGCAAGGTAACGTATTGTATACTGTATATTGAAACATAACAACAAACCTTAAAGCAAATTGCAATGTATAAAAATGCTTTCTAACATACAGTATTACATAGCATACAAGAAAAATTAACATAATGTATCATACCTCATAATGTAACATACAGAATTATATTGTATTGTAACATATAACATATTGTAATGCTTTGTAACGTGTCATACTGTAAATTTAATTAACACACTTACCACGTGACAAACTATTCTGTAACTGCATAGTGTAATGCTTCATAATGCATCATGACCTATTGTAATGCACTTACAAACGTATTGTGACATAGCGTAAGGTAGCATTGCATCTCATATTTTAAACAAATACAATTCAGTGGATCATACTATTAAGTAACAGCATATTTGATCTTATCATAGCATTTAACGTATCGTGACTGCCCCATGAAGTATAACGCAGTTTACCACATGACGACTCATACGGAACATGCTGTGACAGCATATCGTAACGCATCATAACACATAATGCATTGTAAAATCTTGCATGAAAAATAATGTATCGTATCATTCTGTAAACTAACAGGATTCATTCACATTCACAGGATTCAACTTCTCATCATTCAAGACTTTGCTGACTTGGATCAGAAGGGAGGGAAAATGTTTTAACCTGGCTCATTTGTTAGTGTACTGTTTCCCAGCTTTAGGCTGCAAATGATGGGTTAGCAATGATATGGTTATCATTTTATAATTGAATATTATATGGAGTAGAAAGTTTTTGAAGTGTTGTTTCATGCATTGACCGCTGACTTAGGCATGACCACGCAGCCTCCACAGCGGAAGCTGCATGGTCATTTCTTTCCTCCAGCATTAATGCCAGGAGCTCTTCCCTCCACTAATTTTCTTTTCATTGCAATTTTCCATTTCTCACGCAGTTGCTTCTTTCTCCATGCTCAACGCACCAAACCCTCAGGGAACAATTAATCTTACTGTGTCGCTTCCTCTCTTAACTTTGTTTAAGTCTTATCTCATTGTTACATTTCCTTAATGTTTTTACAGGATTATCCAACACTTCCTTATTGCTTTGTATCATATAGTCGCGTAGTGTCGTAACATATCATAGTAATATGTCATCCCATAATGAATCGGAATGTGTTGTACTGTATATGATACCTCATGATAAATCATATCGCATAATTTTGTGACATAATGTAGTATATCGTACCTCCTTATTGTATATAAAATCATAACTTACTGTAACATCACATCACTTAATGAACCACATCATAACATGCAATAACATATCGAAACATATAGCAGTAAGAACATCTCTGCAACCAGCCTAGGGTCATTATGTCATTGTGAGTTGTATTTTTTTGTGTGTGTTAACAACGCTTGATAAATAAAGTTTTATTGAGTGAATATATTGTACATCCTCACGAATCGTAATGCATCCCACTGCAAGATATGACCTTTTTTGTACCTCATGAAAATGAATTGTAACATAACGCATCCTAAGGATATGACAACGCTCATCACAAAAGTACACATAGGGAACAT
Source organism: Hippocampus comes (assembly GCF_001891065.2). Taxonomy (NCBI): domain Eukaryota; kingdom Metazoa; phylum Chordata; class Actinopteri; order Syngnathiformes; family Syngnathidae; genus Hippocampus; species Hippocampus comes. The sequence goes on from NW_017805002.1 coordinate 3,598,448, forward strand.
AAGATTATTTCATCATAGTGTATTTTGTGTCATATGTATTATTGGTTGTAATGTAAAGTTTATTGGAGTACATAGTAATATAACATCAATTTTTGTAATGTAACTGTAACGTATCGTGACACGATAAAATATGGTGATACGATGTGCTTTTTGAATTAATTCATTTTTTTCATCGAGATTCAGCTATGTTTTTTGGATTATTACTGGTACACTTCAAAAGCAATTTTACAGACGTCCTTTGACTTTGAGTAGGGGTGTGACATGCATCAGTGGAGAAACCTTTTTATTTGGTGCACCATCAAACGGAAGAGACGCGATTTTCACTTGTTTACTGCATCCAAACAAAACATGAACAGGGCCACGCTTTGATTGTTTCCATCTTTACTCCTAAACAACGGATGTGGTATGGCTCCCTGAAGAAACAAAAGATTTTGACATGGATCTGGACAGTGGATTTTATGATGGATTCATCCTTCAACATGGGAAACCTTTTACCCATGGACGCCAGCAGACATCGCCGTTGACAGGACACAGTTGTTAAGTCCGCACTCTACTGGGTGTCACTCTGGTAGTAGAATAGATTATTAATGAACAACGTACTGTGAAGTATGGATTTGCTTTTGACTGGTTGCTCACACCCTGCGGGAAGGTAATCATCCTGACTGGAAACACAAAGTTACAAATCCCGGGAGTGTGAATAACAAAGAATGTCAGGTCATTTGCATTGACCTGGGTGAGCCAGAATTTTCCAAGGTGATAAAAGTTTCCCGATGCTGGGCTGCGATTCTAAATCTACACACCTCAATAATTGCCTATGAATAGGGAAGTTGCTCTTTTGATTCTATTTATGTCCGTCATTACATGGTCATCATATTTCCCTCCTTCCTCTCTCAGATGACCTCATTAATCTTTGGTGCATTGTGCAGCCCCATCTCGTCATCCCCCTGACACCGTGGTTTGTGACACGGGCGCCGCTCATTAAATCATATGACAGGATGAGGTCGGCCTTGAGGTCAGGAGTCTCAAGCTGTGCGAGCGCAGATAGCAGAAGCCGCCGGCGCTCGTATTTTTGTTTTGAGAGCTCCGATGATGGATGTGGCAGCCAAGGTGATTCACGAGGTAGCTGTGGTCACTTTGGCGTTGGAATGGAAAGGCAAAGCCTTGGTCTCTGAACCCATCGTGTTTGAATCATTTGGTGTGTTCATAACACTTGAAATTACATCTGCTTCAATTTTGGCGAACGCACGGTCATCTCGCGTTCACGAACTCTGAACAGATTAACCTATACATGTATTTTTCATGTGGAGCCTTTCCACAGCTAAAATGCTGGAACATATTGTACCCATGTACAGTATGTTGAAGTGATGAAGATTAATTTAGGAACTAACATCTTTGCATGTTGGGGAGGAGCTGTGATGTTAGTGGAAGCTATGGAGAGGCTTTACCATAATATGTGCATGTACATTTTTGATTCTAAATCAAAATGAAAGTTTGATAAATCTGGAAGACAGCACCGTAGTTGACTGGTTAGCACGTCTGCCTCACAGGGTTTGATTGAATTCCTGGTATTCCTGTGTGGAGTTTGCATGTTCTCCTGCGTGGGTTTTCTCCAGGTACTCTTGGTTTATTCCGGCATTCCAAAAACATGCATGGCAGGTTAATGGAATACTCACAATCAGTCACGACCATAATGACGACAAATACAGTAGAAAATTGATGGACGCCACAACAGAAATGTGAGCCTTCTTCAACACACAGACAGAGGAACGAATATGGTGGCCTTGAAGTACAATAAGGCTAAGTACTACTGGAGGGAGTGTAGCTGATCTACGTACCTGTAGATGAAGGTGGTAGTAGATTACAAAGGTATCCATCCATTTTCTAATCCGGTTATCCTCACAAGGGGCGCAGGGTGTGCTGGAGCCTATCCCAGCTGGCTTCGGGCAGTAGGCGGGTTGCCAGCTAATCGCAGGGCACACATAGACATACAACCGTTCACCTTCACACTCACACCTAGGGACCAGAGTGTTCCATTAACCTGCCATACATGTTTTTGGAATGTGGGAGCAAATCGGAGTTGGTCACAAATCAAAAACCTGCAAAAGAGTGAATCCGCAATAACTTAACAGGAACGTTTAGCGACTGAATGCTCTATTAAGTTTTTACTGCTACAAGTCGCGTACATATGTGGAGTATCCCTTTAAAAACCACATGTGGCCCTTGCGCACAAAAGTGAGTTAGGGCTGCATTGCTTTTTACTCAGCTTTTTTTAAGGCTCTGGGACCGAAAAGTAACTTTTAGACCCTGGAAAAGCTACAACCTGTTGCCTCAGCTCCGTCATTAATTGTACATTGTATGTAAAAATTTACGAGTGCCAGTTTTCATTCATTTTGCTGCGATATGATGACTTTGCCTCATCCAGAGGTAAATGTGATATGATGTTGATTGTGGCAATTCTGCTTAAAATAACAGCACACTGTAGGGAGCTGTTCTAAGTCTCCCTCTGAACCCTCGCTTACCTTCATTGTTGCCAAAGTGTGTCTAGAGACATGTGGAACGGTAGGCAGGCTACGTTAAGAGGGAAAATAGGAAGCATAATGGCCTCAGGAATGTAGCAAGCCATTAATAATGCAGAGGAAGCTGCGCTTAATGCCCCCCGTTAGTCGAACAGGTCCACAGGCCGCCGGGACAGTTATTCTTCCTCCGCCGCAGACACTCGGCAAGAGGCCGCTACATCAAGGCTTTATGGCTCTGCGCGCACACTGCCTCTTTTGCCGACCTCTGTCCCGCAAGAGCTGTTAATGGGTTTTTATCAAGAGCCCGCCCGAAAAGGAGAAGCCATCTTGGCCCGCTCTCTTAAGAGGGCGGACAGCTGTAATCAAAGGCGAGTTCAGACAAAGGGAACCATGTCGTTTCAGGCTGAGGTTGAGTTAGGTGATGGACAACAGTGTACAAATACTACAAACTGCAAAAGCCATCACAAATCGTGGCAGCTTAAGATGGAGAAGAGGATATACAACAATGAAGCACGAGAAGAATATGACAGAAGAGGTTAATACGAAAAGACAACAATGCCAATGTTGACAAATATAGCATAGCTAGTGACTAGGAAGATGACAATGAAGAAGCTGACAACGATGAAGAAAGTAGCAGACAGATGTGTAGGAAATAAAGACAACAAACAGGTGATGAAGCAAGAAACATGGAGATCAACAATGAAGAAGATGACAAAGAAGACGACTAAACCAACATTGCCAAAGATAGCAATGCCGACGAAGAAGAGGAAGAAGCTGAGGATGACAAAAAAACCACCGAAGACGACAACCAAGATTGAGACAATGAACAAAGCAAACAAAGACAAAGCTGAACATGACTACAAAGAAGATGACAGCAATGCAGAAGGTGGCAATAGAGAAGACAACAAAGGTCAAGAATATGAAGACAAACTGAAGAAGTCAATGAAGCAACAAAGAAGATGGAGTAGAAGATGACCACAAAGAAAATGATGACAAAGATGATATCTACGTCAACAACCAAGACAACTGTGAAGAAGCTGAAGAAGACTAAGAAGACATTGACGCAGATGGCGAAGAAGCCAAAATTGATGACGACAAAGAAAATGGCAGATGATTAAGACCACAAAGATGTAGAATAGATGATGAAGAAGACAGAAGAGAAGAAGCCGCAGAAAATGAGGAAGATGATGGAGATAACAATGAAGAAATTGGCTTATACAGATTGCGACAAAGACACAAATATAAACTATGAGGACAATAAGAAGCTAACAAAGATGCAGAAGACGGTAATGACGACAGGAAAAACAACACTACAGACAGCGGCAAAGACGAGGACACAGGCAACAGAGATGTCGACGATGAATAACGAAGATGAAGACGAAGAGAAGCAGATGAAGATGACAAAGACGACAGAACAGGAGACGACAACAAAGGTGATGACTACAAAGAAGCTGAAGAAGAAGACTGGCGTTGAAGAGGATGAAGCAGAAGAAGATGGCGACAAAGACGACAAGCAAGACTGCTACACAGACGACTACTAATACACCACTGATGAAGTGGAAGGACAAAAGGACAACGAAGAAGACGATGAAGCAGAAGATGACTACAAGGAGAAGAGAAGATGCAAACCCCACACAAGAGGGCCTCGGACGGAAGTGGAACGCGGAATGTGTTGACTGTGTGGCATCCATGTTAACCACGACAGCACCGTGTTGCTATTTGCTGGCACAACACTACAATATTTATTACAATCAGTCAAGTCTTTTAACCGCGGCAGCTATCATTATAAGTAATGCGTACATTGTATCAAATCAGCGAGCGCTTCATTTGGAAGCAGCGTCAACGCACCCCGCTTCATCTTGCAGTATTTGGCCGCCATCTAGAGGACAAACTCCAAAAGTGCAAGCTCAATCTTGGACTGTCGTCCCCTTCACTGTAGCAGCCCCGCCCCCCACCTCCCAGCTGAACAATTCTGGGTTGCGAAAATACACATACTATTACTGCTAACTAAACAAAAACATAAAATAGCTCAATTAAAATGTATTTCGATCGAACAAAATAAAAAAAAAAATAAGTGAAAGTATTTATTTTAATCAAAATCAAATTAGCGTGTGTGAATGGACCTAATGTGGCCGATGACAGATGGAGTCACAATAACAACAGTCCCTTGCATTACAGTCAAATAGTTGCATAATTAACGTGCACATGTGCTGATATCAAAGTACAGTAATAGATAAGATGAGAGGTGGACAGTGGCCTCAGATAAAGGCCAGCTAGGTGATTTCCAGATATGTTACTTTAACATTGAATCAGTTGCTAAGAAGACTCGAATGAACAACACAGTTTCATTATATAATGTATAACTATATATGGGTAACCAAAATATTAAAAATAGCTGTCAGTAGATTTAGCAAAAAATCAAACCATATTTTAGATAAATAACTATCTGATAGTAAAATCTACAAACCCAATTCCAATGAAGTTGGGACTTTTTTCATTTTAAATGCATTGTGGTGGAGCTTAGAGCCAAACAAAATTGTCAATGTCTCAATATTTATGGACCTGACTTGAGGATCTCGCCTGCAAAGGTCGTACCTCTGGACAGTCAAGCATCTCCTCTAGTGAACAGTCTTGCCAGAACAAATTGGGACACCAGTTCAATCAAATGACAGGCAAACTAATCAATTTTACAAAGTCAATTCCAGTAAGGTTGGTATGTTGTGTTTATCATAAATGAAAACTGAATATAAAGATTTACAAATCATGTTCAACATATATTTAATTGAATACCCTACAAAGACAAGATATTTAATGTTCAAATTGACAAATGTTATTGTTTGTAGCAAATAATCATGAACTAAGAATTTTATGACTGCAAAACGTTCCAAAAAAGCTGGGACATGTGACAAAAAGAAAAATTGAGGAATGATGAATGAACACCTGTTTGAAACATCCCACGGGTGAACAGGCTAACTGGGAAACATGTGGGTGTCAAAACTGGGTATAAAAGAGGAGTTTTGTTGAATTGTTCAGTCATTCAGAAGCAAACATGGGGCGAGGTTCACCACTTTGTGAAAATTCGTGCGAGAAAATACGCAAACAGTTTAAGGACAATGTTCCTCAATGTAGAATTGCAAGGAATGTAGGGATTTCATCACCTACTGTCCATAATATCCTCAAAAGGTTCAGAGAATCTGAAGAAATCACTTCATGTAAGGGGCAAGTCCGAAAATCAACATTGAATGTCCATCACCATCAGTCCTTCAGATGGCACTGCATCAAAAAACAATATCAATTCGTAAAGGATATCAACACGTGGGCTCAGGAAAACCAACGTTAGTAAATGCAGTCAGCACTACATCCGTAGGTGCAACTTAAAACTCTACCATACAAAGAAAATGCCATTTATCAACAACAGCTAGGAACGCCGCTGTTTTCTCTGCGTCTGAGCTCATCTAAGATGCACAGATGCAAAGTGGAAAAGTGTTCTGTGGTCTGGTGAGTCCACAAATTGATTTTGGAAATTGTGGATGCCGTGTCCTCTGGGCCAAAGAGGAAAAGAACCATCCAGACTGTACGCAAAGTCCAAAAGCAGGCATCTGTGATGGTATGCGGCTGCGTTCGTGCCAATGGCATGGGTAAATTACACTTCTGTGAAGGCACCATTAATACTGAAAGGTACATACAGGGTATGGAAAAACATGTGTTGCCATCCAAGCAACGTCTTTTTCATGGACGCCCCTGCTTATTTCAACAAGACAATGCCAAATCACATTCGCACGTGTTACAACAGTTTGGCCTGCGTGCAGTCCAGACCTGTCTCCCAGTGAAAATACGTTGTGAAAGAATTCCACCTAGATGTACAAAGCTTCAACAGTTCAAGTCCTCAGTTCCCAAACTTTGATGGAATGTTGTTGAAAAAAAAGATGATGTAACACAGTGGTAAACATGACCATGTCCCAGCTTTTTTGGAATGTGTTGCAGCCATAAAATTCTCAGTTAATGCTTATGAGCGAAATCAAGTCAATTTAAACATTAAATATCTTATTTTTGTTGTGTAATCAATTAAATATAGGTTGAACATTCATTCATTCATTCATTCATTTTCCGAACCGCCTGATCCTCACTAGGGTCGCGGGGGGTGCTGGAGCCTATCCCAGCTGTCTTCGGGCAGCGGGCGGGGTACACAATGAATCGGTTGCCAGCCAATCGCAGGGCACACAGAGACGAACAACCATCCACGCTCACATTCACACCTAGGGAAAATTCAGAGTGTTCAATCAGCCTACCATGCATGCTTTTGGAATGTGGGAGGAAACCGGAGGACCCGGAGAAAACCCACGCAGGCCCGGGGAGAACATGCAAACTCCACACAGGGAGGCCGGAGCTGGAATTGAACCCGGTACCTCTGCACTGCGAAGTCGACGTGCTAACCACTGGCCTACCGGGCCGCCCTAGGTTGAACATGATTTGCAAATCATTGTATTCTCTTTTTATTTATGTTTAAAACAATGTACCAACTTCAGTGGAATTACCCTTGTAAAATCGATGATTGTGCCTCTCATTAGACTGAACTGGTGTATCTTTTCTTCTGGCAAGTGCCAGTACACAAGAGGAGGTGCTTGACAGTCCAGACATTGGACCGTTGCAAGCTTGATCCTGAAGTTAAGTCCATAAATATTGAGACATCAACAATTCTTTTTGGCTGTAAACTCCACCACAATGGATTTAAAATGAAACAAACAAGATGTGCTTTTATTGCAGATTTTGAACATGAATTAAAAAGTGGGAAACGTGTACAAACTTGTGATTGCTACACCGTTCAACTGATTTTGATGTAAATACACTCAAATAAAGCCGAGTGAAAATCTGCAGCACACCTTGTTAGTTTCATTACAAAAACCATTGTTGTGATGTTTAGAGCCAAAAGGATAGGACATGTGTCCATGTGCCAATATTTATGGCCCTGACTGAGGCTAGATTGAATATATGCATCAGAAGATGATGGTAGAAACTACACAGCAGAACCTGAGGCTGAAACCTGTACCGTAGATGGGGAAGGGCAGAACCTATATAAAATAAACCACAGAACCCAAGAAGCAGAGCATGAAGGTAGAAAATGTGCAGCAAAACCAGTGGGTAGAACAATAACACCGGACACTTGCAGCAGAGCTACTTTGATTGTTTCAAATGGGTCAAGAAGTGTTTTTCACATTTACTGTAATGCGATGAGAAATAATGACGTAACTGCTGTTGTAGGCTCGTGACTGGAGACTACGCGTTCCGATTTACGGACAAAATCCTCTGAATTCATCCAGTACTTATATTTAAATTTGTATATATGTGATGAAGGTGGTGGATGTGCGTGGTGCGTTCAAAAGCTTTAGGATGCTTGTAGGAAGCTTTGTGCATGCTGCTGCAGGATTACTGGCAGCCAGTGGGTTTTTTTTTTTTTTTTTTTTTTGGCTTTGACTGAGACAAACACCGCTGGTCGTCACATGGGTGCTCAGAGGAAGCAAGAAAAAAAAGCGAGATCGCTTCCTGAAATGCTCCTCGTCACTAGCTGCGTCTTTCGTTCGCCTCCTTAGCGCGAATCCTTTGATTTCTCTCCTTTTTATTTTGTTCTTTTGTTTTTGTTGTGCGAGTCCGTGCTGACGATGATAAGCAAAGTGAAAAGCGCCATGTCCACGCTGGTGGGAGGGATGATGCCCCACGGCCACCACCACCACCACCATCACAACCATCACGGCGGCGCAGGCGGCGGCGCGCAGTCCGGGGGAGCTGACGGCCTGCCGCCGCGGTTCCCCTACGGCCGCCCGGATTTCCTGGAGCTCACTCCGGAGCTGCTGCAGTACTCTACCGAGCACGTCTCGCGGCCGGTGCTCACGCTCAAGCGAGGCAGGAAGCTCCCATGGCACACCGGATACGCCGAGTGAGTGCCTGACTGGCGTTCATTTGGGGGGTTCTTCGTGCTATTTTTGTTATTGTGGAGCGTGTCATGACCGAACGTATTTGACGTTTGCAAGTGACAAGTGCTCGTGCAGGATGTTCACCAGCTCACAGTGTACTGCCGTATTCGCAGCAGGCACTAAAATCAAATGCCGCTGCGCTGGCTCACTGTGGTTCTGCTGCCGAGGTTTTCCTCTTCATCTCCTCTTGTGGCGCCCACTCATTATTTTCTGTTGTGAATGTTGATACCCCTCAGTTTCTGCTGTGGGGGTTCTACCATCAGGTTTAGATGCTGGGTTCTGTTCTCAGGTTCTGCTATCCCGGTTCTATCCTCCAGTTCTGCTGTGCAGATTCTTCCATCAGGTTCTGTTCTGTAGGATCTACTCTGGTTCTGTTTCAAACGTTCTACCAATCTCCTCTGCTCCAAAGATTTATCCTATAAACCTCAGTTGTGTTGTTTCTCTCCTTCCACCTCTGCTATACAAGTTAGCTTGCTGTGTAGGTTCTAACATCCAGTTCTACCACGAAAGCTCTAACCTCTAACTTCTTTTTCTGTTGCATAGGCTCTACTCCGTAGCTGTTGCTGTTTAATTTTGATTAGGCCCCATAACTGCTTTTGCTTAGTTTCTATACCCATTAGTTGCAGTTGTATATGTTGTACCCTCGTATTGTTTACCTCAAAGGTTCCACCTTTAGTTCAAAATCCAGGGTTCACCAACATGGTCCCCTTAGTAACCACACGAGTAGCTCATGGGCCTGTTCTTTAGAAGTGATCATTTAGACAACTGAACACTTGCATGGATGTATAGAAACATAGTGTTTCATATTCTTGTTAAATTAGTGTCTGTTGTGAGAAACCATGAATGTGATCAGTGGCTTGACTCTTCACATCATTATTGATGCCATATAATTAAAGGTAATGTGGGCAAATTTGTGATTTCATAAGGTTGTATCAAAGTGTATCCAAGATGTAGCTATGTCGCGTTTTCACCATCGGTAATAGGCTTCAGTTTCTGCTATGGAGTTTCTACCGTCTTCAACCTGCCTTCCATCAGGTTCCCCTGCACATGTTCTGACCCTTGACCCTTACCCATAGGTGCTGCTAGTGTGTTTAAATGGATTGGTCCCACCCTCAGGTTCTTTTTATGACTTGGCGACAGCTGGCTCAGTCTCTCTTGCTTAAAAGCAGGAAATTGGCGTGTGCAGTGAATTCCTTCTTGCATCGCTCAAGGAACGCCTAAGTCTGTTGGCCAATCAACTGACCGCGTGTTTTAGAAGCACTCAGGAGGAGGTTCTGAAAAGCACTTCCAAAGGCGTGTTTTTGAAGCACTCAGGAGGAGGTTCTGAAAAGCACTTCCATTGTAACTGCCCTCCCCGAAAAAATGTAATGAAAAGCGACTAAACAGGGCGTTACCTGGCTGTTTTGGAGTGGAAAAGTAGCTTATATGTGTTGACACTTCCTTGGTTCTTATACATATCTTCAAGAGATGTCAAAATGAATTGATGAATCCACAATGAATCGTTAAGCAAATTCATGAACAAAGATTTTAGTACTCGAGAGACGTTCAATTTAAAATTGTCTAAATCCTCAAATTTCAGCTGCCCGTCAACAGTAATTATTCTCTGATTTCGGTAGTCCTTCATGAAAGCAAACTGCTTGTCTTTTGTTTTTAATCAGAATAAGACATTTGCAAACATCTGCTTTTACTTTGGCAAACAATGACAGAACCAGTAAATGAATCAGTTTCAAAAAGCTTGGTAAGTACATCAATCCCTCCCACGTGATACTATTTACTCTTTTAGTTGTTTTTAATTCATCATTAAACACTACCAAGTAATTAACAATAACTGGTTCATCAACAGCAATGGGGGGAAAAATGTTTTATAATCCACTTCAAAGCAAAATCTAATTTTATCCGAAAAAGATTTGATAATGACAGCCCTCATTTGTTCGTTCTATCTCTCAGCTCCTGCTGCATTGCTTGTAACCCACAGCTACTACTGCATGGTTCCATCCTCAGCTTTTGCTGAGCTATAACGCTCTTGTTTGTAGGCATCGGCAGTAAGTTTTATTTAGAGTTCTATCAGCATGCATTCATGTTATGGGCGATTGTTTTTGTTTTTTTGTCTTTCAGCTTACAGCAGGTGTTTTAGACTATTGCTACACCTGCACCACACTTACTGGAATATCCACATTTGTCTCAAATGCGCTGTGTGGTGAAACATTCCCTGCTGTGCGATAACATTTCCACACATTCCACTCCCTCTGTGTCAGTATTACTGAGTACAAGGCAGTATGTTTTGTTGGGGGGCGGGGGGTGGGTGTGGGAGGTAACAACGCATGTGTTCATGCAGAGATTCTCAAAGGAGTGCCACTGGGGACGAGAGAAGTTTCTGGATTGAACTTAGTTGAATGGATGTGACAGTTGAGTTGGTCCCTGTGTGTGCACGTTGAATTTTGAGTTTTGGCATGGAACTGGTTTTAATCGATGCTAACTGATGCGCTGACACGTTGAACGTCAATACAACCTCGAGAGTGCACTTAGTCTAAAATGATTTTGTGTAATTGCTGCATGGTCATCTACAAGAGGCACATTTTCGGGCTTTGAGATTCTGCAACAGTCCAAGAAACACAGACAGAAAGGTAAAAAAAAATAGACTCAATGGCAGTTTTTTTTCCCTCCCCATCGTTATTAATTAATTTGGATATAATAATTACATGCAGGACACTCACAGGCCACAAGCTAATTGCCTGTTAAGTACTTTGCATTAAAACAAAAGCGATAATACAGGATGCACGGTCTTGCAATTGGCTTGGATAATATTCACCCAATGGATACAACATTCGGGACTTTCGGAAACATTCGGAAAAGCCAATACAAGAGCAAAAGAGAGTTCAACAGTGTATGCCAGAATACGAGGTGTTTCCAAAATAGCGCATTACATGGATTTCAGTGTGAGCAAATGCAATATTTATTCAAATGTTGTTCAATGAGTAGTTCAAAAACTGTAGCATTATTTTGAGGGCCCAACCACCAATTGGTGTGGAGGCCCTCCTGGAATTGTTGTGTGCCATTTTATGGACCTCAGCATATTCAAAACTCACCAGTTTCTGGCAAACGATTATATCCTGCATGGGACAAATGTATGTTTAAGGTCTCCCATATGTGACATTACAACCCACATTTTTTTCTTTCCTTCCACAATATGAAGACTCTCCTGAACTTCCATTAACAACCCATGCTAAACTTATCTCCTCCCTGACATACAAAGCTTGTTAATTATTTCAACAATCCCGGTACTTTATTGACGCAGTTGTCCTATTAGCCAGGGCTTTGGTGTCAGATTGTGGCCTTTTTAGGGCATTACAGAAAGAGCACAACAATACCTACCGGTACATTGACAAGTTGTTTTTCCAGAATAGGCTGAAAATAGGTTCCACAGAAAAGAAAAACATATGTACACTTTTGAATAGAGAACTATGAATAGGTGGGATTTTCACTGTACCACATGACGGCAGCTATCGAAAGTTGATTTGCAACTTTTATACTGCTTTGGCATGGAAACCTACTGAATGGCACAATGCAGAAAGTTGACACAATTTATATTGCAACAACTATAAATTGTATGTAACGTTTGGCTGGCATGTTTTTTTTTTTTTTTTTTTTTTTTGAACACCTCAGGGCCCTTCTGTTGAACTCTTTGCTCATTCCACCACACAGAATCCAAATCTTAACAGTCACTCAGTCATGGCTTTTGGTCACATGATGCGGTCATTGATTTGATGTTTGGTCTCGCATACTCCCACTCCGCTGACATGAGGTTCAATGAAAAGCTCACTGAGCTCATGTGACAAGCATGACTCACAAGCGTTGGCTGCGCTTCAAAGCCTCCACTTGTGCTACGACTGCAAACCGGCATTTGTGAGTGAGAGAAATTATTTTAAAATCAGAGATGGTCAAAATGTGTTTTATCACTTGATGGTTAGTTGAATGTCCTTGAAGCTTTTGAAGCAAAACTGTAGAGATGAAATGGAAACAAAAATAATAGTTTTAGTTTAGTTTAGTTTTAGTTTATATATATATATATATATATATATGTGCAAGACACATAAGACATTCCCCAGTCACTTCCTTATCTGCACGCGGCCTCGCATTTTAAATAAAACATACAGTAATTTGTGCAAACATTCGCGTGCAAAAAGTAAATTTAAATATATCAATTTAAAATAATCACTATGTCCTGTTTGACATTAAAGTTGTGAACAGCAACAACTAATGTGAATTTTCATGTATGCGAGACAAAGTAAAATGTAATTGAAATGACAACAGTTATATAATTAATAGTGTTGAGACTATTACATCATTGATCTGATTGATGGATGTCCAACATGTCGATTGCAATCGAACATGAGAGAGCAGTCTGCTCCCAATTCGACCACGAGGGATGTTGGGAGTTATCGTGGTGCCGGGGGTTGTGTATTGTGTACTTTTTATTGTTATTACATATTTTATCTCAGTGTATCCTACAATTTGTGCTTCCTATCGGTCTCATGTCCACAAAAATGTTTTTGTTTTTTTTGTAAATAGACAAAGTACAAACCCAATTCCAATGACTTATGGGTCATGTTTACCACTGTGTTACATCATCGTTTCTATCAACAACATTCAATAGATGTTTGGGAACTGAGGACACTCATTTTTGTACTTGTAGGTGGAATTCCTTCCCTTACTTGCTTGATGTGCATCTTCAGCTGTTGAACAGTCCAGGGTCACCGTTGTTATTTTTTGCTTCACAATGCACAACACATTTTCAATGGGAGACAGGTCTGGACTGCAGGCAGGCCAGTTGAGAACTCACATTATTTTACTACAAAACCACGCTGTTGTAACAGATGAAGACTCTGATATGGCATTGTCTTGCTGAAATAAGAAGGGGCGCCCATGAAAAAGTCTGCATATACATTTCAACATTAATGGTACCTTTACAGATGTGTCAGTTAACCATGCCATTGGCGCTAACAAACACGGCCCCGTACCATCACAGATGCGTTTACAGTCAGATTCACACCGGTGGTAAATTTAGAGTCCTAAATTATTGTTCCATCCATGTTTTTTTGGAATGTGTGAGGAAGCCGGAGTATCTGGGGAAAAAAAACATGTGCAAGCACGGGGAGAACTTGCGCACTCCACAAGGCTGGGATTTGAGCTGAGAACCTTAAAACTGTGAGCCAGACATGCTAATCACTGTCACACCACACTGCCCGCGAGTGCATTAGATATAGACATATCTTGAAACATAATGTTTGCTCTTTAACCCTCGTTATATTTGTTTCTTGGAGAACCGTAATAATATTCCAGAAGCATACCGAAAAACCCTACTTTTCGTAATACCCGTAATGTGTTTATCATCATTATTCCAAATGTCTCCCTCATTAACACTTGACAAAACAAACACCCCTTGGACATTATTTGCGCAAATACGATATAGAAAAACCAAACATTGTTGGCTGGGTCAGAATAAAGCACAAGCAATTGGAGGGCAGGGCTGCGGGTTCAGAATATAGAAGAGTGTCTCTCTGTGCTGGTCGTATGCCAAAGAGCCCAGCATGCATTGGCCTCAACAGCATAGTTTAAATGACTGTCATGAGACCTTTAAGTCTCCCTCACCATTAGTCCTAATGTGCACCATCCCTGCCGTGCCAGTCCTCTGCTTTCAACTGATTAGATAGTGGGGAGAAAGCTTCTCCCCCCTTTTGGAGGGGAGAAATATAATCCAGATTTGTTGGATTTGTCCATTTGGGCCTTTCCCATATTAGGCTTTTCTGTGGCGATTGGAATCAGCAAAACTATTTGGAAAGCGAGTGGTCATAGGTTGTGTTTGAGTTTCCTTTTGTTTGCATGTTTATTGGCTATTCCTGAGCTCTCCTATCCTGCTTGTCTTGTGTTCAGATCACAAGGGAATATTCCTAATCCTCTCCCTTTGTGACGCCAATACATAAATTAGCAGAATTGTGCAATGGGCTTGAAGTGCAAATGTGATGTCAAATGTAAATGACAGTGACTAGATTTCAAGGTACAACAGAACATAAACCAATAAAATCTAAACAATGAGATTTAATACATTATTGGTACTGTCTAGAAATGTGTGCGGGTGTGTGTGTGGGTGTGTGTATGTACACACACACATACACACATAGTTATATATAATATAAACGCTTATTATCGCTCTTTTCGCACCAACTCATTCCCAAGTGCAATTTTTTTTCTTCAGGAAAAACATTCATCCACCTATTTTCTAATTCGCTTATCCTCACAAGGGTTGCGGGCGTGCTGGAGCCTATCCCAGCAGTCTTCGGGCAGTAGATGAGGTACACCTAGACCACCATCCACGCTCACTCTCACACCTAGGAACAATTTAGAGTGTTCCATTAACCTGCCATGCATTGGAATGTCGGAGGAAACCGGAGTACCCGGAGAAAACCCTCGTAGGCACCGGGAGAACATGCAAACTCCACACAGGAAGGCCAGAGCCGGAGTCAAACCCTGCACCTCTGTACTGTGAGGTGGATATGCTAATCAGTCAACCACCGTGTTGCCGAGGAAAAACATAACAACCTAATTTGGGTCTTATTGTGGTGGCTGGAATAGATTAATTAGAGTTTCATTCACTTTCAATCAGAAAGATGATTTGGATTACAAACATAGTCATGGAAAAAAATTAAACTCTGAATGAATGCCCTCCTTTAATGATTTTTGTGCTGTCACTGAGTGCTTCCTGTATAATAAAATCAGTATGTACAATAATCAGATTCTGCATTGTAACATAAATTTGCGCAATGGACAATCAATGCTACAGCGCTTCACATTAATGCCATTTTCCTCTGCACAGGCTCCTCGGCACAGGCTCATAATTAATCCCTTTTGCAAGTTCCCTGTTCCCTGTATTTGGATCCCGTCCCATTTTTTCCACGACTCGCTGGGCAAATAAACAAACAGTTTTATTATTCTGTTTCATGCCACTAACTTATGGCTCTTGCACACCAGGGTGATCAACGCCGGCAAAAGCATGCTGAATGAGGACCAGGCCTCCTGCGAGAAGCTGTTTGTGAGGAAGCCCAACAGCAAACAGCGTAACTCCACTCTGCTGGATGACAACGAGGTGAGCCAAGGGCAAAACTGCAGTGTTGACATCCAATCGGACGCCGAGTGAATGGATGTGAGCTAAAAAGTCTGGCAAGCAATGCTCACTCATCATTTATAGTGTTCACTGTCTTGTCCTGATGGCAAAGTCACTGAGGGGTGACAATGGAGCCAAAAATCCACAGTCATCCCATCACTCCAAATGCTCCAAATGCCAGTCTTCTTCTTCTTCTCCTTTCGGCACGTCCCTATTCAGGGGTCGCCACAGCGAGTCAGTAATTTCCATCCGCCCCTGTAAACCGTCCTACCAACTCGCATGGTCGTCTTGGCAAAAGTTTTACGCCGGATGCCATTCCTGACGCAACCCTCCCCATTTCTCCGGGCTTGGGACCGGCACTGGGGAACAGTGCACCCCCAGGGGAGGGCACTGCCCCCCAGCGGCTGGGTTAAATGCTCCAAATGCCAGTAAAATGCGATAATCACATAACTAGAAATATTCTGCGACATAAGAAAGTAGTACAAATGGCCCTCTCTTGGCTGCTCTTAACGATATGTTTTAGTCAAAAGCATTAACCATCCTGTTACATTTATTGCGAACAGCAATAATGTTCCTCGGTCAGTTTGACTCCTAATCCAAACGTGTCAGAAACAGCGACAACAAAATTCTAAAAATAGTAAACCTCCGTGATTCACAGGGGACAACGAACCCCACTCTAAAAAAATTGCCTATGCTAGTAGTTTAAACTGTACAATAAATACACCACAAACTATGATCCCAAAAGAGATCAGTTGAGTCTTAAAATACTGGTGGACTGCTGTCACTTGCAGAAAGTTAACAATAAACAAACACTTGTCAGTGTGGCATTTATAGCTCAGCTACCTCACACCTCTTCGATTGAATGTCTTATAAAACTGACACAGATGAGCCATTTCGGGAACTCTTGAAAGAGTGTTCGTTTAAAAAAAAACAACCCACCAGTCTGACCTTTTTTTGCACTTTGCCAAATGTCTTATGTTGGAGATTTGATAAAAATTGGTTATATTCTTGGTCTGACAAGGAGAAATGATAGCGATACAAAATTTAGTCAACTGTCATTGCTGGGCAGATAGTCGATGATGACGGTGTACCTAGTGGTCTGACATATGATCTCAAGCATCTTAATAACCTTTAAAATTAATCATGTATTTTCACTCTTGTTTCAGGATGGCACTGGGATCCCCCTTTACTTCTGGGGCGTCTTTGACGGACATGCCGGTTCTGGTGCCGCCATCATGGCCTCCAAGCTGCTGCACCGCCTCATTAGGGACCGTCTGGGCGAGATCTTTCACTTGCTGAATAACCATGAGGGGGCGCCACCTCCCATCTGCTTGGCCAAGAACGGCAGCCCCTACCAGGCTGATATCAAGAAGGGGGCAGCGCAGGAGTCGGAGGAACCTGACGCTGTCAGCGATTCAGCGGTGCGCTACCACATGGAGAAGGTCGTCAGCCTGGAGAGCCTCGTGATGGGCGTGATTGAGACTGCATTCAAGCAGATGGTGAGTAGACGTGAGATAACAAATTTGTCAATATGGAGACAATCATAGACCCATTCAAGTGTAATTAGGCGGATTGGTGCGATGGCTCTCTTGGAATAACTGTTTCTCATACTTCTTTCGATCAATGAAACACTATTTTAGGTACCTCAACATACATGAAAACCAATGCCCTCTGATTGTGTTTAGGCAACGAGGCCGCGCTTGGCCTGAAAGCTCACCACTTATTTTAGCAGTTGCGTTTATGCTGGTGAAAATGTAGGGGGGTTGTATAATACACTGCCCAAAAACTCGCTCAGTGGTGCTCTCCTCAAAAGTCTGAAGGACCGATACCCCGAATTGAACACAATGTCGGCCATTTAGTTATGAAACCGCCACTTCTAGTACTTGTACTTTGAGAGAAAATTGCCCAAAATTGCACCAATTTAAAGCATCTAAGACCGAAACAGATGGCCGATGCTGTATGGTGAAGATGTTTTTTTTTGTTTGGTTTTGTTTTTGCCGATGCCATCTCAAGTACCGTATAAGTTTGATGGTCATTTTGTGGTTTTGCCATGATTATTATGTGTTTCCTTTTGCACATGTGGCTTTTTTCAGGATGACCTGATCGAAAAGGAGAAAGCGTCATATGCTATATCTGGCGGCTGTTGTGCCTTAGCTGCCATTCATCTCATGGGAAAACTTTATGTGGCCAATGCTGGAGATAGCAGGTGAGCTCTATTGTGTCGTGACTATCATTTGTTAGACCCCTCCTATTAAAAAAAAAAAAGTGCAGCTTTGTTATTTCCGTTTTAATGATTGATTGATAGAATTGATGAATTAATTTATAAAGTTACTGGTTTGTTATAGTTATATTGATGTAGCAGTGATTTATGGGACTAAACAGGAGAAAATGTCAACTTTTTACCTTTGTAATTTTTGCAAATATTATACACTTCTTCTGATTTGTGTATCGTCAGTCTTTCACGCACACACGCGCACACCATATTTCTCCCCAACTTGTGTGGGGCGAGGGGGGGAAGCACATCATATCATTTGATTTTATTTATTGGCATTTTCCAATCCAATATTCACCCAAAAATATTCTCATTAGACCTTTTAACATTTTTGATGTCCAAAAGGCACAGCCGTGGTTAACTTGCACAGAATGTAGCTCAGTGATAGAGCGTGTGCTTTGCATGGGTGAGGTCTTGGTTTCAGTCCCTAGCATTGCAGTCGTTTTTGGATTAAATTTAAAGCTTTGAAGCCGCAGTCTGTTGGGACTTTGAACCATATTGTTGTAGGTTAAATACCAGCTGAAAGTAATGCATGTTTGCACCAGGCACCTTCAGGGCTTTCCCACTGCTGTGCATTTCTGAATAATGCTTTATTATATCCATACAGCATCACAAACACGTTTATGTCAACTTGACTTCAAAATGGCGCCGCGAGAGTGGCTGCCTTTCCAGCAGCTCCTATATTTTGTTGTTCTTCTACTTCCTTTCATAACTTTGCTGCTGTGAATTGGGAATTTCTCCATTGCGAGACTAATAAAGGTTTTCTTATCTTATCTTATCTTATGCTGTACTGTTCTTTTATGGGTACCTCATCTGCCCCCTAGTGTTATACTTACTTACTGCAGCCTTCAGAGGACTAAATGTGTTGCTTCAGGAAAACACACACACACACACACACACACACACACACACACACACACACACACACACACACACAATCTTACTGTTGCACTTCTTGTCACTGCAGGGCTATAATAATCCGGAATAAGGAAATTGTTCCCATGACCAACGAGTTTACACCAGAGTCAGAGAGACAACGGCTACAATATCTGGTACTTTTCGTGTTGTCATGATGCACTATTGAAACCACTTAAATGTTTCCCTTTTTTTTTGGGGGGGGGGACCATCTGGCGTGTTAAAAAAAAAAAAAGTCCCCCCAATATGAAATCTCTGCCTTTATATTTGTAATGAGCATATAGAAAGGAAACCCCATCCATCTATTTTGTACTTGTCCAAGTGGGGTGAGCTGCACTACTCTCAAAAGTTTGACAATTGCATAAAAATTTACAATTTACGTAAAAAATGTAAACAACAAAGTGACAAATAATATAATATAGTAGATTTTAATTACTTCACCTTTGATGAATAAGCATTGATATAATTAGGTAGCTCCAATAATACATACATACTGAATGAATCGAAATCCACCTTACCTGGAAAACTGATTCAAATTTATTATATCTGGGAAAATAAATCAGATATATCTAATACTTGAGTCACTTAGATTTACTAATTAATAAGGTAAAAGTAAGTTTTTATTTGCCAATAATCTCAATGAAATTGAACAATATAAAATGTTGAATGATGATGATAAATAAACGTCGATGTTTTTGGAATGTGGGAGAAAGCCGCAGTACAGAGAGAAAACGCAAAGGTCTACAAAGGAAGGCGATAATCAAGATTTTAATCCTGAACCTCAGAAATGTGAAGCACATATGCTAACCACTTATTCACCATTATCATAAGAATCATGATAATCAACATTAATCAACATAATACCATGAAAATGGTCCATATCAAATGGTTAGTCATCAAGGAGTGAGATTTTTTTTTTTGGAACACTTTGCGGATTCAAAACGGCAGGAACACAATTGCTGTTTCTGACTCAAAGGTCATTGGTCAAGGTTATTCACATTTCTGCCTCACAGTTCCGAGGTTCTGGGTTGGATTCCCGACGATTCTTCTGTAGAATTTGAATTGTTCTTGCGTATTTGGTTTAATCACACTCAATTGTCGCTAGGCATGAATGGTTCACTGTAAGGCTGTCATGATATCATACTTTTTAAATCAATTATTCCATTGATTAATCAAATATTCGGGTAACATTTTCTTTTGTACTACAAAACCATTTCCCCCATTACTGTTTGTTAACCAAATATTGTTGTTCATTTCATTTTTTTACATCACACAAGTGATTGATGTCGTATTTACCTTTTTTTAACTGATTAGGTGGCTAGTTTGCTCATTGTTTTCCAAAGTAAAAGCAGATGTTTGCAAATGTCTTATTTTGATTAATCAGTCTGCGTTCATGAAGGACATCAGAAATCAGCGAATAATTACTGTTGAGTGGCTGAAATGAGGATTTTTGACGATGTTTTAGTGAAACAATGCCTCTAAACGATTACTTGATTAAAATAGATGTTGATAAATTTGATAACTGATTAGTTGTTGATTAACCTATTTATTTTGACACTTCTCGTTCATTGTTTATATGACCCCGGTGAGTCATTGGTGACCAATCAAGGGAGTACCGTAATTTCCAGACTATAAGCCGCGACTTTTGTCACACGCTTTCAACTTTGCGGCTTATTTCATGAAGTGGCTTATATAAAGACTTTTCTAACGGCCGCCTGTGTACCGTCTTTCTTTGTAAATATCTCATGTTACAATATGGGCACCTGCGGCTTATACACAGGTGCGGCTTATGTGTGTACAATTTTTTTTTTCCTTTAAAAATGTAGTGGTGCGCCTTATAATCAGGTGCGGTCTATAGTCCAGAAATTACGGTAATCCTCTTCTCGCCTAAAGTTAGCTCTCTATCGTCTCATTATTGACCATAATGAGGACAAGCGGTCTCGAAAATGAATGAACGTTGGACTAAAGACAGTTTGACATGAGTTTTCTTGGTTTATTGGCAGGGCTTCCTGAGGCCTGAGCTCCTGGGCAATGAGTTCACTCACATTGAGTTCCCGCGCAGAATCCAGCAAAGTGAGCTGGGCAAGAAGATGCTATACAGGGACCACACCATGAGTGGCTGGTAATCCCCGACGGCGCTCACTAATTCACACTCATTCATTCACTCACAGCTGCCAACTTCTGTCGGTTGACTTCTGGATGCGCATTCAAGGGCATATTCTCCCACGTGCTTCAGTCAGAAAAGGCACGCTGCTGCGCACTTTTTCAACTGCACAGATTCTCCCACCGATTTAAGTGTGTCACTTACGCACCTTCATGAAATGTACGCACTCTGGGTGGAGTGATCACGGCGGGATGCTGTCAAATCTCTCAGAGCGCGCATTTTCCCGTCGACTAAAGCGTCTTTCGGCCTCTGTGCTCGGGAGGCTGCACTAAGGTTTCGCACTTTTCAAAGGCAAAACATCATATATTGCACGTTATGAGGCATTTTGCAGTCTCTGAATTATGACTGTCACCGGCCGACTCTGCTGATTCGTTCTGTCGGAATGACGTGCGGACAGGGGTACCTGTCCCATATACGCTCACTGACTTCCCAACGGCTGTGTATGTGTCGTTACTCCATTACAATGATGGCCCAACATTGACATTATATCATATTAATTGATGAAAAAAAAGGATCGGTGCGAGGGGACTGTCTTCTTCACCTGTGAGGAGCATTTCCATGTGCAGATGGGACTTGCAGTTGAATTGCCGATCACAAACAGTGCAGGTTCCATAGTATGTGCTTTAAGTTATAGAATTTTGGGGGTATTTAGTGTGCAATGTGCGCAGTTTAGCAACCTGGTCAGCTCTCTATCTGCACGGTTGCTGAAACATTCTGTTAACAGCATGGTATTCTGATTAAATTCCTTATTATTGGATATTCATTAAAAAGTGAATGCAAAAGCACACGCTCCTTCAAAAATGCCTGTAAATGAGCCTGGCAGAAGGTACACATCACTGGCAATAACTTCCGGATCCATTGTGCAAGTTAATGTCACAATCACCGGATCTCAATGGAATTTTTATGTCTAATCAAAGCTACACAAGCCAGAGATTAGGTCCCACCCTCAGACTTCACCAAATCACGCCTCTTTGGTGGTTGCGCACATATTTCCAGGTTACGCATGGTGGATGTGTCAGGAGCCTAGACGGGAGAATCGCCGCATCTTGAAAGCGCGTAAGAAAGGTGCGTAAGGAACTGACTTAAGCGTGAATGGGAGAATATGTCCTTAAGTCTCGAAAACAATAGCTAGTGTTTACACTTAGCGTCCTTGATCGATTAAAAATAGCACAACACAAGAGGGCACGTTTGGTTTCCGGCGGTACTTAATGTTTTTCATTGGATTGTTTTAAATGTATTTTTTTAGACAGAGACTGTGATTATAAAATGCAGTTTCTGTAGAAAATGCATGAGAATGCTTAAGAGCTAAAACTACACTGAAAGACTGAAATTAATTGAATTGTTGAAATGTGGAATGTGAGACTTCAATTTGGAGTGGTTCAAAAGGGTCAAGAAACGTGGAAAGAGTAGGTAGATTTATACAATATCTCTAAATTTGGGAATTTTATGGTGGAAACTCATTTGTTCTTGAATTTCTTTGGACCGTGGCATGATGCATTGGTTCTTGAAGTCTTGTAGCCTACTTAACGTTCTGTGACAGATTATATTGAAGTGATTTCTTGATTCAACAAGTATGGTTGTAATCCGGTTTGGGTGTGGCTTTTGAAATTGAACTCACCTTACCCAAATTTGTGGTTAGTCACAGTGACTTTGTGATTTAACAAGTGCGGGGCACAATTACCGGTACTTTTTCACAGAGAGTCACAAAGGTTTGGATTTTTTTGTGCCTTAATACAGGGGTCCCCAACCGCCGGTCCGCATTTGGTACCGGGCCGCACAGAAATAACTTGCCTTAATTCCGTTTTATTTATTTCGGAATACGAAAGATGTTTTATTTTGAAAAATTACCGGATTCTCCGTTACATCCGTCTGTGTCACGCTTGACACACGTCAAGCCAAGCTTCTCCATCACGGTGACCGATTACGCTAAAATCAAAACGCCGGAGCTCGCAAAATGAGTAAAAAAACTGTTGGAGATCGCAAATGACGGCGGCCTTAAAAGTACGTTCGAGACAACTGCATTAAAGTTATGGCTGAATACTCTGAGATCGCCACAATAGCACTGTTGCTATTTCCGACATCCTACCTGTGTGAGGCGGGGGTTTTCTGCAGCAACGGCGACTAAAACAAAATTACTAAGTAGACTGGACATAAAGCACACACTTGAGGTGTAATTGTCTCCTATTACCCCGAGATGGGACCATCTGGTTGCAGAAAATCAAGCTCGGGGCTGTGGTGAGTCGTCATTTTCATGCACTTTGAATTTGCGTTTTGTCGTATTTTGAAGGCATTAAACATTACCATAGCGATCAGAGTGTTGCGGCCAGATTAGATGCTCCTTGTGTTTATTATTATATTTCAAAAACACCACAGTTTTCATGCAGCTCATACCATATTATTTTGTTGTATTATTTCCGCCACACCTTAAATGCCGGTCCCTGAAAATATTGTCTGACATAAACTGGTCCGTGGGGCAAAAAAGATTGGGGACCCCTACCTTAATAGATGTAATTAACATTTGAAAACTGCATTTTGCATTTTCTTTGGCTGTCTCTGAGTGACATGAAAATTAGTTTGATGATTTGAAACCTTTGTGTGTAATAGATAGCCAAAAAGAACTGAAATTAGGAGGGGGCAAATACTTTTTCACAGCACTGTATATGAACAGAATAACAACACTCAAAGCTTGGGAAGCGTCAATATGATGGCTCTGGAGTTCTAGTGTAAAGTATGGTTGATGGCTCATCAGTGGAAAGGAAATGCCAAGAAAAGACGTGGTTGCTGTAACTGCAAATTTATCCCCGCAAAGCAGACTTGCACGGCGAAGAACGTGGACGTCATAACACTCCGTGCATACGGTCAATTCAGTCGGCCTGTGACGATAATTTCTACGTCGATTTATCCCTCGATCAATAAAATACAAAAAGAATAGTTTTTCCGGGCTAGATAAATGGTCATTTACATGCACTTTTGTTTACATATGTGATCAACATTCAGTCGTGCTGCTTCATTGCCTGCTGTCGGTTACTTTGATTCTTCTCGGCAGGATGACACTCACAAGCACATGTACACACTAGGGCAGGGTGTCGACAACCCAAAATGTTGAAAGAGCCATATCGGACAAAAAAAACAAAAAACAAATATGTCTGGAGCTGCTAAAAAATAAAAGCCTTCTATAAAACTTAGAATGAAAGACACACATGCTGTATGTATGTAGGAGACTGGACTGTCTCAGAATTGTTTATGTTATTCATTCATTTTTTGTGTGTTCACAAACGCCCCCATAGAATTAGTTTGTGATTTCCTCGCTTGATTTTTTTGTTTTGGTGCATTATTTTCGCTTTTCTTAGTGTCAATGAAGTGATCATGAATTTCCGTTTTTCGGAGGCTGTCTTTGAGCACCTCTCAAGTTGAACGAGAAGAGAAAAGGCACGGAGCCGGACGCAGACGTGTCTGTGTTTGTCGAGACTGTTAAATGCATAAATAAAGTTTACGTTTTGAAAACCCAACACCACAGCTCTCCTTTTTCGGAGCTGCAACATGTATCTATATCTATTTGAGCTATATTAGCCTGCTATCAAACTCTTTTTCCATTTTCAAACATTTTTTTATAAAGCTCCAGGGAGCCACTAGATGTCGCTAAAGAGCCGCATGCGGCTCTGGAGCCGCATGTTGCCAACCCCCCGCACTAGGGTGAAATGTTTTTTGAAGAGCGTTTAAACGGTTCGCTTTCACTGTTTCAGTTAGGTTCCTGTCCGGTTGGTTCATTGGCACGTTCAACTATTTTTCTCATTTATTGATGTGGCGCTACTGAGTTCAGTAGCAATAATTGTGCCAAATAGCGCTCATGCTAGCTGGCGCAGCCATGTGCATCGGCAAGCAGCTGTCCTCTTTGGTGCTCTTTTGTCCTATTTCGTTGCTTGTTTATGCACGGTTCAGCAAACATCTCTATGCCCGACCAGGAACTTAAAGATACTAGCAACTGGCACCAAATACCCATGTAGAACGCCAGAATTGACAGCAAGATCTGCGTACCGAGTCTGTATCGCTCCAAAGCAAGATCTCTGGTGCACAGAGATCTTGCGATGGAGAGATTCCAAAATATATCGTGACAGGCCAAGAGTTCAGAGACATTTATTTTTTTATGCTTGAATGACTTGAATCGCTTGAGAAATGTGGGAGCAGTAGAATGTAAACTTTTTTTTTCTTTTTGGGTGGTATAGCAATAACATATTTTTGTGCTCTTCAGCATTCACACAAACAGAACTTTGCTACTTGTGCAACCTCAGGTATTGTCGACTTTAGAGGTACCACTGTCCAGAATAATTGTGAATGTTAAATTGAGATTTTGGCGCTGTCTTGTTGCAGGGCTTACAAGACAATCGTTGAAGATGATCTGAAATTTCCGCTTATATACGGAGAGGGTAAAAAGGTAAGATGCAGCTCCGGCAAAACATTCAAAGCACTTTTCAGGTCTGTGATGCTTCATCGGCAATTCAAATCAAAACACAAAACATTCAAAGCACTTTTCAGGTCTGTGATGCTTCATCGGCAATTCGAATCAAAACACATTTTGACACCTGCACTCTATAAATATGAGTCTGCAACATCATGCACTGATTAGTACTCAGTTTTTCAAATAAAAGAAACTGCACATAACAGGGACAAAATCAGCAAGAATGTGCTTACTGCTTTGCTAGTTTGTGGTGTACTCGAGAGGATCAATACCGCACAACACGCACATAACCATTGCTTCACTTAATACGGTAGTCATCCCCATGAGCCAGATGTCTGTTGTAGTACCAAGACTGTCCTGTGATAGGCAGCATCATGCCACAGGGGAAAAAAAGATTTGTGCAAGATTTTTTTGTGTAACATTAAAGGGTGCTGGCCTGGCCATTTTTGTAGCAGATCAATATGGGAAACAAATCACAGCGAACACCTCCCTCACCCCAGGATAATCGCTGAGTATAATTTCTTCGAGACATCCAATAATTGTGTCTTTGCCAGCTTTCCTTGAGAAAATACTCAATTTATGTGTCTGATTAACGAAATGTACGTGCATGCGTGTGTGTGTTAAACAGGCACGCGTCATGGCGACTATCGGAGTGACTCGTGAGAGACATCCAATTATGTGTCTGATTAACGAAATGTACGTGCGTGCGTGTGTGTGTTAAACAGGCACGCGTCATGGCGACTATCGGAGTGACTCGTGGTTTGGGGGATCACGATCTGAAAGTGTATAGCTCCAATATTTATATCAAGCCGTTCCTCTCGTGCGTCCCAGAGGTGAGCACTCACCTTCAAACATCCTGTAAAAATGATCAGCAACAACTTTTTGAGTCTCAGCCAAACACTTTTTTTTCTGTCATCTTGCTTTGTGATGATAGTACACTTAGATAAACTTTAGTACCGGTACCTTAACTTCAGCAAACAGAAGTTTGATCATTCTCTGGTTAAAGTTTATAAATACATCAAGAATAATACCTGAATGAATACACTCTTCTGACAGGTACAGGTCTACAACTTTGATGACAACAAACATGGCCCAGACGACGTCCTAGTCATGGGCTCAGATGGACTTTGGGATGTAACCACGGACAAGGAGGTGGCTGACGCAGTCTCAGCCTACCTGGCATGTTGCGATCCCTCGGACCCCATGAGGTAACCGCAATCTGCCTGTCATGAAGGCGACAGTCTGGCAAGTGTCATTAACAGGTTTTAAAATTGGCTCTGATCGCGACCTACCTCACGAGAGCTTAGATCTATTCTTGACTAACCATGCAGCGAAAGGCTACTATGACCACCACTGATCATAGTAGCCTGTATGTAGGAGACGGGATTGTCTCAGAATTGTTTGTTATTTATTCCATTGTTGTGTGTTCACAAACTCCCCCATTGAATTTATTTTGTGATTTCCTCACTTGATTTTTTGTTTTGGTGCATTATTTTCGCTGTTCTTAGTGTCAGTGAAGTGATCATAAATTTCCATTTTTTGGAGGCTGTCTTTGAACGCCTCTCGAGTTGAACGAGAAGAGAGAAGGCACGGAGTCGGACGCAGACGTGTCTGTGTTTGTCGAGACTGTTAAAAGCATAAAAATGTACATTAAAAAAAACCAACACCACAGCTCTCCTTTTTCGGAGCTGCAACATGTATCTATATCTATTTGAGCTATATTAGCCTACTATCAAAATCTTCTCCATTTTCAAACATTTTTATAAAGCTCCAGGGAGCCACTAGATGTCGCTAAAGAGCCGCATGCGGCTCTGGAGCCGCGTGTTGCCAACCCCCGGTCTATCCAGTGCAAATTTATCCTGATGGCTGCAATGGATTGATATGAAGTTGGGGACAGAAAAACAGAAAACGGGCTCTCTCTGTTGGCGAGCCATCGGCAATGGAATCGTATGCTTGGTGTGCTGAAATATGTTTACAGTGTGCTTAAACGTGTATATTGATAAGTTCATGTGAATTTTCCAAAAGTTTAAAGGGTGGGCGGGGAATACCGATATATGTGGAAAAAATGATCCGGTCTTTCTATATCACGTATTTTTGGGGGGTTGTGTTGCAGACCCATCTGCAGTTGGTGAAAATTTGCTCTAGAGACCATTTAAAAAAAAATCTGATTATTTTTACCCCAGCCATACCAAACATGTTTAAAAATGGTAGAACATACTTTTTTTAAAAAAACATATTTGAATGTAAGAAATGTATAGAAAATACAGTATGTATTGTCATTTATATGTATCCATGTATCTTTAAGAGGTGGGGCCTTGTACCGGGACTGTTAGTCTGTGTGTGAGTGTCTGTGTTAGAGCTGATGCCAACAGCTGCTTCTTCATTGAGTGTGGTCATTCTGGTAATGTTTATACTGTACTGTTCCCCCGGCGTTCAATAAATAGCTTAAAAGTGCATCAGCAGCTGTGGCTCTCCTTTCCCATGTGCCAGGCATTCCAGTGATTTTACAAAGTTAATTAATGACCTATTTATGGAGGGGATATGTGTGTTTTCTGCAGGTACACACTGGCGGCACAGGACCTACTGATGCGCTCCCGAGGAGTTCTGAAAGAGCGCGGTTGGCGGCTCCCCAACGACAGGCTGGGCTCGGGCGACGACATCACTGTGTTTGTTGTCCCATTGGCAGGACACGAGGCAGAGACATGAGACATAACATCTCCCAGCTCAAAAAGAGAGTGGCGACCACCCCCATCTCACAACCCCTACCGAAGAAGACTCGGGTCTGAGCAGCACCTTCATCCACCTCCAGATTTTGGACCCTGCACCTCCTGACTCATAACAGAAACATTTTCACTGGTGTCGACTTCCTTGGCGATGGTTGCTGGTGAAATTTAACCCCCCTGCGTAGTACTTACTCTTCACATTCAAGGCTGGGCAGCTAGTTTGAAAACTCAGCATGGACTGTACATCTTCACACCTCTCACAATTGTGATTCCTTTTTGCATAAACGAGCCTCTCTGTAGCGTCACGATTGTGAGGAAACCAAAGAGATGCCTCCATGGCACGAGGATGGAATGAAAACATCATGAAAAAAAAAGAAACATGGGGTTGAAGTAAATGGACTTTTTCCTGTGCCACACACGTAATCATTATCAGTCTGTATTCTCCTTTGTTGGTGATGAAGGTAGGACAGCACTTGAAGAATGTTTGCACATATGTTGTCTTTGGTGTGGAAAACAGCAGACACTGTACATGTTAAGCATGAAGGATCAGAATCATTGCTTTTTTGTTATTTTAGGATAACGTTAACGTCTAGGTATAGTAAGCTGTGATAAAATTCACACATATGCCTTATTAAACGATGACTAAAGTGTTTGTATTGTCATACCATGTGAGAAATATGACCTTAAATGTACCGTATACCTCTCTTCTATTGTTTTTGTCATGATGATCGTTATTTAGATTTTCCATATATTTTTAAAGAGTACGGAAAATGTTTTATTTTTTATCTTTCTTATCCATAAGTGCTTGTTTAGGACGGTGACGTGTGTTATATAAGATAAGGCCGGCTGAAATGTGAATGATGTCATGTTCCTCTTTAGAAATAAATCACAATTTCCCATTTGCCTCTCTGGACTATTATATTTATTTTCTTTCATCTGGGCACATTTGTTAATATATGTTAGCATAGCACCTTCTAGCATGTTAGGTTTGACCAGTTGTAATTAGGGATAGCACCTGAATAACAGTAACACACAAAATCCTCAAACTTTCTTGATTCCTTTATTACTCTGGTTGCTTTCTTGCACGGCAATTGTTGCCTAGCAACTGTTGGCATGTTAGCATTTTATCAATTCTCAGTGAAATAGTGCTCAGCTACAGGGCAAGATGTAAACTTATCAATCTGCCTTAGTACTTTCACTTCTCACTCTGCTGTCTTGGTTATATATTACCTTTGCAACTGTTGGCGTATTAGCATTTTATTAGTAGTTGTACCTGAAGAAAAGGCAAAATGTAAATTTGTCAATCATTTATTTTAGAAATGTGTTTCAACAGTTTGCTATCTTTGTGGTACATAAAGTACACAGCAAAACGTAAGTGATCTTTCTTGACACTTTGCTTACACTGGTTGTTATCTTGTTATATGTTAGCATTTCAGCCATTCTAATTAGAAATAATTCCTTAATACAGGGTGAGATGTAAAATTCATATTCATCTGCCTTAGCGTTTTGGCTCCACAGTTTGCTGTTTTTAAGGAATATGTTAGCATACCATCCAGCTTTAAATCACAATACTGTATAGAATCACATTTTAAATCAGCATTTATACATTTTCCATGTCTCACATACATTTCCTCCATTTAAATTGATTCTAGTTCAGTGTGAGGTCTTAAGCATTCACAAGCATTTCTACGGGACTTGTATTCTATATTTTGTTGATTACCACTCCTTGTGCTAATGTCCTTCATTGATTAGAAACTGATTTATTTGACAAATAACGTATCTCTGTTCACTTAAGCTGTGGATCCACTTGTTGCAAGTCATACAACAGAATAATTAATTAATCTTTAACCAAATAGGCCCAGATGTCACACAAAATAGATTTGTGAGTAAATTGAGGCATGATCATTTATGTATTAATTGACATTTTTTTGGCGTGTTTGAGTGCAGTGAAATGTTCTCAATGTATGCCATACCACAATAAGCTTGGGGGGGGACTGCTCTCTGCAATAATTAAAGCTTAAAAATACATTAAAATTAAAAGCATACTCAAAAAAATGTGATTCTGAACACCATATCAATTAATTTAAAAACAATTTATGAATCAGTCATTGATGAAAGGAAGATTACATATTGTATAACAATATTAAATTATTGCTGGTTCACGGTGAACAAGGTTCCAACTTCCAACTTGAGCGATCCACGCCCAGTAAATCGGCCTACCACCAGCAGCACCTCCTGTTGCATTGGACTGGTAGTCCTTTCCCACTTTACAGATGATGTCATCTTCAACCAGTGAGGGAGGCAAGCGAATGACTCCTACCGCCATGCAGCAGTAGCTTTATCACAGTTCATTACATTTACCGAAAACTGGAATAGTTTGTCTTCAAAATAAAAGTAGATGTCGTAACGTGATCCTTGAGATTCGGATAATTCTCCTATGCAAGCTTATGAATGATGTAAAAGTAAAATAAAACATTTCGGGGTCATTTGGTTGATTTTAATAAAAAATGGACCATATTTTTTAGATAGGGGTAATATTTATTACAGAAACGTAGGCGGAAACAGTTGGGTCATGTAAGCAAATAGGTGGGCGGGGCTTGTTCTCCTAGCTGTGTACCATTTGGCGAGCACTGCAGTGAAAAAGAAGGCGAAGAAGAAGTCACTGGGAAGGAAGCTCCAGCAGGGAGTTAAAATCTAGGACGAAGACTCTAGTTGTTGACGAGAAGGTATTTAAGATTTTTTTTTCGTGTTGCGGGGTCGAGGCTTTTCTTTTCTTCATGTTATTCCTTTCGCGTGACACAATAGTTGTGACTCATGTAGGGTGGTGGCTCCCGCTCCAAACATTGACCCTTTTCCCTTTTTGGACAAACTAATCTCTGCGCTTCCTAACCAGTGGTTGACTTTTATCTTTATTTTATTTTTATGTTTTATTTATTTTATTTTAAATTTTTATTTATAAAGTTGGTCGTGTTTAAGTATTTAGAGCAGATATATTACCCACCCTCCTTCGCTTTGTACACTTTTTTCACTGCAGCGACCTGTATGTAAAAGGAGGAGGTAAATCTAATGAGCCGCCGTGTCTATTCGTAGAAACCGCTCCAGTTCCTCATTATTTATTCATTTATTAATTATCAGTAGACATCTCCAAACTCAACAAAACGTGCATAATGTTATTTTATATACGTTCTGTTACGTTGGTTGGAGGATTTGACAATACGTTGAGCAACTTCAAAGGTCCTAGAAAAATCATTTTCGCTTAGAAGAAAACGTTTCCCCTCTGGAATGTCCCCATGTTCTCATCCGCATTCCCATGGGAATGACTGGATCACAGGGTTATGTCACAGAACCTGTAAATGTGTCATTTCAGTTGGTCTTTGCTGAGACTAAAGTAAGCATTGAGCATGCAATTTGGATTGTTAATAGATTCAGAAAGGCACACTAAGCAGTAAAACAATACCTACTGTATACTAAACTCCCGGCAGGGGTTTGTTCAGGTGCAACCTATCGAAATGGCCAAAATCCCCAGATGCCAGATAGACTGCAAACTAAAACCAAAAGTGTGCATTTCACAGTACAGGTTTTCTCAGTTGTTATGTGTTCTGTCATGACGCACACGTGTGCCAGATTTTGTGAACAGTGGATGCACTGGTGGCCAGAGAGTGTTTTCTAGCACTTCGTGGCCTGTTTGTGTTTCATTTACAACAAACTTTGTTGCCAAGTTATACGACTTTTGCAGTTCAGCTTCACTAATTTGTCCAATTCAGCAAGTTTGATTGTGGTGGTGATCTGTGGAATTCTGAAACTGAGTGTGTGCAGATAAGAATCCTGGAAATGACCAAAATCCCTGGAAAAATATCATCGTGAAACAACACTGGCACACCATTTGTACATTTGCTGGGAGCTAATATTTTGGAATGTCCTACGCATTTCCTTTTCAAATCAATAAAACGTTGCCAACAAGTTTTGCCCACATTAATTAGTTAAAAAGTGAGTTTTTCAATGAAGCCTCACCCATCTGTTTGATTTACAGTGGAACCTCAAGTTACGTATGTCTCTTTTTCTGATCAATTCAGGTTATGCACAACATTTGCGGACAAAAATCACTGAGCTACGTTAAGTGCTATTTTCGGTATCTTGGCATAGACGACCGTGTGGATGATCTGTTTTTATTCCACGTGCAGTCATCAGAGGCTATATTATGTTGTTAGATTTGTGCCACAATTATAAGCACCTCAGCGAAGACGTTCTGAACCACTGAAGAAGTGCATGAATGAGTGTGTGAGCGGCATATATATGCTGAATGAAATTATGGCTTAACCTTAACTTGGTTCAAATAAATGATCTGTCGTCTCAGTGCATATCAAGATTATGTAGTACAGAGCATACTAAAATGCTGCCAACTCTTCTGGATTTTTTGTATTTTGTTCCGGATATCTCTATAAACGAGACAGCATTACGACCGGAACAAGTGGTGTTGCGCATATTTTTAAAAAAATCATGGGTGAAACGGGCAAACATTTTTGGTAGACAAATGTGATCTAGGTTTGCATGGCTCAGTGGTAGAGTGGTCATCTTCCAACCCAGAGGTTGGGGGTTCAATCCCCGGCCATTGCAACCTTGTTGAATTGTCCTTGAGCAAGATTACCCCCCCCCCCCACCCCCCTTGCTCCTGATGCTGCATTATCAGTTGGTAAATGGGGAAACAGTGTAAAGCGCTTTGAGTACCAAACCAAAGAAAAACGCTATATAGGTGACAGCCCATTTACCATTTATCTAGCGACCAATACAGTACTTACATCGTGACATACACTTCAGCCATATCACATATGTAGAGAGAAGTTCCGCCTCTGCTACGATCATCCAATCACAAATAATTGACATGGTATCGTAAACGAGTCTAAAAATCATTGTATTCTTGTCTGAATAATCCAATTTCCAGTCTGTATTTTTATTTATTTGAATGTCACATCTGTAATGATGAGAACAAATGGTTAATGTCGGTGAAATCATGTCAAAATAGCTGTCCACACATCTCATCGTGAGGCGTAAGGAAGTTCCACCTATGTATAAAATACATTCACCCAAGTCACAGATGTCAGAAGCAGCCACATTCTATGAAATACTGTCGGTCCCAACTCCTTGACCCTTTTCTAAACAAGTGAACAAAGCGCTAAACTGTCATCATGGAATTGAGTGTTGGAAGCAGTTTGCGCTGTGGTTTTTCTCATGTTGTGTAACCAGGTTCTGTGCACCACACAAGGCAAGGCAAGGGGGCAGTACTGTATTGTTAACCATTTATTTTTTGCTCTTAAAAAATGAGGGAGGTCGCTGGTGGTAGCGTAAGCAAGGCAATCAAAAATTATGTAAATGAGCAAAAGAAATGTGTAAAAAATAGATCTTTTTAATCACAATGTGAGGTCCCACTTCATGACACTTTTTGAGTAGCAAAAGAAACGTTTTCCAGGATTGGTTTGCCAATATCAACTCATGCAGCCTGACTGCAGTGTAACACACAATGCAAAATGCCACAGACGCGCTAACGAAACTGGCATTGACATTGTGCTGTTAGAACCCAATACCTGAACAAAAGTAGTGTAGCAACACATGTTGACAAAAACTGGGACCTGTAACCATCAGCATATTGTGCGAGACCTCAGTTTAGCCAGCATGCAAGGATTCTGCCTCTTTTTTTGCGACACTTATTTTCAAATAAGGACTGGCCTCAGTCTTAAGAGTGCTTGGGAAGACTTTACAGCCAAAGTTGAAAGCTAAAATTAGTTGCGAGCTGGAGTCATGTCATTAATTGTTTTTTTTTTTTTTTTGGTATCTACTTGTATGTACTTGCACCAAGTAAGATAATGGCACTGCTTTGATGCTAGAACAGAGAATTTCTATTTTCATATGGTATTAGCAAATGTAAAGTATAAGCTCAGTTCTGTACGTTGCCGTTCCTACTAGTCACTATTGCAAACTCCCTCACAAGATTAATCGAGGAGCATGTCTGATCCTGCATATGATCTGTTTTTCGCGTCAGATTTAGAGCGATAAGATGTTTTTAAGTGCTGCTTCAAGGTAGCGGGGACAGTTGGCGTCCCCGGTTGGCTCTCCCACTGCTCCTTTTTAAACTTGTTTGGCCCACTTATGAGGCAGACTTTACCAGCATGCTTTCTCAATTTTATACAGTACCGGTATTCTGGCATGTTAATTTTCAATCGGATGCATGAAAATGAGAACAACCCAAAATGATGGGGGAAGTTTGTTGTTGTTGTTTTTTGTTTGTTTTTATTTTAATTTCAAGGTTAGATGATCGGTAAAGCAAAATGTTCCTTTGCAGTCAATTTTATTTAGAAATAATTCCTTTCAAAGTCAAAACCAAGTAGGCAAGTAAAGATGAGGCAATAATTCTGTGTGTGTGAGAATATAAATTATGCATGATATATTACATTGATTAAAAAAAATAATCAGGAAGCAAACCCCGATCCTACAATTCTGCGTGCGGCAGCAGAGGCTACATAATGTTGTTTGATTTGATTCACAATTACAAGTACCGAATAGAACATTTAAAGCTATACGTGTGTTTTCAGTGCACACAAGCCATTACTGTAAACCATGCCAACCGAACCAGTGAAAATGTGCCGAACTAGCAAAAAAGTGCATGCATGCGCGCTTGCTCACGAGTGTGGCATTTCTACGTTGAATGAAAGTGTGCCTTTACCTTAACTTTGTTCAAACAAATGAGCAGTCACCTCTGTGCAGCACTTGTAATTAGATTGTATTGTGCATTGTAATACGATCAACCCTCTGCCCACGTGACCTTGAAGAAGAAATCTGACATGGCGTCATATTGTGGTCCTCTGTTACACCGTAGATACGTGAGTAAATAAAGAAATATGAATATTGACATTAGTGCAGCTGTCAAACGTGAATGTGAACAAGTCCAGACAGCAACCGCTCCCCTTTCTGAAAGTCTTTGCGGGCATTGAAGTTTTGAGATGCGCGCAACTTAGTGAACTCTTGGATTTCTTTGTTTTTTTTTTTGCTTTTCTTTTTATGACGCCGATGAACAGAAAGCAGCAACACTGGACAAGCGGATGATCAAGCCACTCCGAGTGCATAACATGTCCCAATACATTTTAATTAATACAGTTATAAAGATGTTAATCTTTGTCATTTGTGTCTTTCTGTTACCAGCAGCTGAATATGTCATGTTTAAATGCTAACATCTGTCGCTTTGTAAATTTTTTTTCCCTTACAAAAGCCGTGACTTGAACTATAATTCCTCGATATCATTCGCGATGCTTTGTGCATTGCTGATAAAACAATGGAAAGAACAGCCAGTAACATATCTATACCTATTTTGTTACGATACACACAAATAATAGTAATTGTAGCGAAGCACTTAGGGAAAAATATGCTACTCCCTTACCAGTACAGTATGATACATAGGGTGTTTGATCGGCCTTTAGAGGCTTTGATTGGATTCACCAATCACACACTTAATCGCAAATATCGATTGATAGTTATCAGCCAACGATCGATCAAAGCATGTCGAGTGACAAGAATATGTCAAAACTGAAATTTCAATTTCTTTTTTTTTTTTTTTTTTTTGGGGGGGGGGGGGGATAAAATAATTTAATGCAACCATCCTATCTCTCTATTGTGCTGGTCAACGCAATGTTTTTGCACGCCTCAGTGGAAAAGGTTTGGACATCCCTGCTGTGGAATAATGGTGCGGCGATGAATTGTCAGCCACTGTCAAGTGGCGACATCCAAGTGTGCCTTCCCAAAACACGTTTTTGCGTGCTTGTTGGGGCTCATCCTCGTGGATGCCGATCATGATTAGATCTGCGAGGTGGCCCTACCTCGCAGGACAGGGTCACGTTCTGCTTTGCGGTAGCGCCACTGAATGTGTTGCGTAACCGCCATCGGCCCCTAAGCCTCAGGAAGCCTCCTTAGAGAAAGAAAGGCGGTGTGTTCATTAACCCAGCACATTGCTGGAATAGTTGCGCCGCTGACTCGGTGTGTCTCAGTGGATCTGCGCTAAACGCCGCTATTCTTTCGTGCCTTTTACAACGTACGCTTTGTGATTGTTTCCATTGCCAAGTCGCGTGCGATACACCCCATGAACCAGTTTATCGTCGACTATCTCAGTACTTAATTTGACTCAGTATTCCCAATGTGTGGCTGGGTTTTCAGTTAGACCGGAAAAGTTTGTTTTGTTCGAGCTGTTTGCCGTCTGCTGTTTTCCCTTCAATGAGCTCATTTAAGAAATACACTCAATTTCCAGTAAACAGGCGCAGCAGAAGCAGAACGGGAAAGCCAGGATTTATTCGCAGGTACTTTTCAGGCATTATTGCAGTGTCCAAAAGAAAATTAGAAGTCACTGGGTCTGTGACATTGTGTGCTTGTTTCAATTCCAGGTATACATCAAATTGGATTGATTTTGATACAAACCAGTTCAAGCAACTTTGTCATCAACTAGAAATAGAAGTGGTTAATTAATTTAAGAAAAGTGTTCTTATCGCATGCCTAAATGAAGAACAACGTGCTAATTATGACATGATTTTCATTTGTTAACAACAACATAGACAAAGCCGGAGAAACCCACAATTGACTCACTTCTGTTGTTTCAACTCTTAGGTGAACTTCACGAGAAACTCTCTTTTAGCTTTTTTTTAATTTTTATTTTATTTTTTTTTAATGAAGCAAAACACACTGTATTCGTTTGCTCGTGTGCACACACAAGTGTGATTAATCATAAGTGCATGTCCAGGCAAAGTCGAATGGCCTCCACAAAAGCTTTGCCCTGGCTTCACGGAACAGGAAGTGGATTATTTTTCTTTTGTGCATGAGGTTGGGGGGGGGGGGGTCTTCTTTTCTCCCACTTCAAGTGTCACACTCGCTTCAAATGAAGCAAACAGAGTACTGTCTTATTATAAAACAGGTATGAAAAACTGTGATGGAGCTAGTTGAGGATGGGGAATTCCTTCAATTGACAGCTTGTTACTACCCCTCTTCTCTAAACTTGATTGTCCTCCTCCTCTTTTTTTCTGCTTGGAGCATTTTGGTCTGATTTTCTTGGCAAGTGAAGGTCTACAGTGACGAGGTGTGTGTCAAGTCTATCTTCCAGGTGTATAATACAATGACACATGGTCTGTCATAGAAGTGCACTTCTAAAAAAATAAGTTTTCTTTTTTTGACATCTTTGAATATCGTGCAACCGCCATACAGCTTGCCAGAGGGGGGGCGGGGGGGGCAGCTTGAAGTCACCCATTTACGTTCCCGTGTTCCTGTTTCCAACTGACTCCTGTGCCACTTTGCAGTAATGACACAAAACTTTAATTTTGATGATTTTAAGGACAAAAACAACCCCAAACCCTCGGCATGATCCATGGATAGATATTTATGACAATTGTGATTTCTGTCCGGCTGGCCGTAGCAACAAATGTCTTTGCAGAAATGCGCAACATGGGCTCAATGGCATCGCAAATCTGACTCAGACCTCTCCCAAATATAAATAAAAATCTCATGGGTATCAGATATCTGCCAGTGCGAGTGGAGCATAAATACACAGATAAGATATACCCCGCCCATGTCATCTCGACGCCATCCAAAAAAAACAATTGGTGACAAATACGGTGTGTATTTGTCATCTGTCCAAACAACACAACACATGGTCTAAAAGTAAAACTACAGCGAAAGCGGTGAAGGAGCAGTTCTACATGGCCAAGGCGGAGCTAACTAAACATTATGCAACGTTGAATATTTGTATTATGTTTTCTTGCTAACTTCTGTGTTCACTGCCTGCTTTTGAAACCTTGCTGTTTTATTTTCAATCAATTTGAGCAACTGCGGTTTGTTTCATGTGTTCTTTCGGTGATAACCAAAAGCTATGAGGTGTGTCACTTGAATGGTACATGAAAATAGAACTCGGCTATAAGCATTACATTGGAATTGGACACTTAATTCTGTCCCTCTACCGCCAACTTCAACATGATTATTTATGTCCCTGGCAGATATGGCGGCCATACGGAAGAAGCTGGTGATTGTTGGCGATGGTGCTTGTGGGAAAACGTGCCTCCTCATCGTTTTCAGTAAAGACCAGTTTCCTGAAGTCTACGTGCCGACAGTGTTTGAGAACTATATTGCTGATATTGAAGTGGATTGCAAACAGGTTTGTATCACGCTTGAAATCCAAACAATGATAGGGTGAAATCCTCAGTGTTTTTATTCGGGGAAAAAAAAAAAAAAGAAAACATGTTTTGACTGGTCTGACATAGGAGGAAGAAAAATATCAAGGAAACCCGCAAAATAGTGAGGTAAAACTGCAATAAATAGAAAGGTATGGTCATAAATGAAAATGTGTAGTGATGCCGCAGGAACTGAACTGCGATGTGGCGAGGGGAAAACTGTATTGCAGAACAACGAACATCTAAAACAAAATAACATTTCGCATGTGACACACAAATACACAGGATTTGCATGTAATGTAAGTGTACTCGTGATGCTGTCGTACTGAACGACAACTCTAGACTCCCAATTCATGTTAATCTGTTGTTGGGGCAGCCATGGCTCAGGAAATAGAGTGGGTCATCCAGTTACCAAAGGGTTGGTTGTTTGAAACCCGCTCTGCCCGAGTCATGTGTCGATTCATTGGGCAAGACACTTGACGCACCTTATCTCCAGTGTCACTCGCACTGGTGTATGGCTAGGTGTGAATGTTTTTGTGGTGGTCGAGGGGCCGTAGGTGCATACTGGCAGCCACGGTTCCGTCAGCCTGCCCCAGGACAGCTGTGGCTACAGGACGTATCGCCACCAGAGTGTAAATGTGTGAGCGTATAAAAAATGGGGACACATAAAACTTCATTCCATCCATTTTCTAATTCGCTTATCCTGACGAGGATCGTGGGCATGCTGGAGCCGATCCCGCCGGTCGTCGGGCAGGAGATGGTAGACACCCTGAACCGGTTGCCAGCCACTCGCAGGGCACACATATACGAACCACCATCCACGCTCACACTCACACCTCGGGACAAGTTAGAGTGTTCCATTAACCTGCCATGCATGTTTTTGGAATGTGGGAGGAAACCGGAGTACCTGGAGAAAACCCGCACAGGGAGAACATGCAAACTCCACACAGGAAGGCCAGAGCCAGAATCGAACCCGGCACCTCTGCACTGTGAGGCAGACGTGTTAACCAGTTCCACCATGCCACCCATATAAAACTTATGTATTATTATTATCACTACTACTCCTCTAGAAAGCATGCATTCTAGATGGAACATTTTTGACAGTGCATTTTCCAGAAAACACTTCATTGCCCCAGGTAAATTAAGTTAGCAACTGGATACATCTTTTCATTCAAGGAAACATATAATGAACTTTTTTTTCTTTACAGTCTCAGTTTCCAGGTCTTACGCCAAAGGATTGAGAATTAGACAACCATTTACAGTAATCCCTTGTTTATCGCGGTTAATGGGGACCAAAACCACCCGCGATAAACAAAAATCCGCGAAGTAGCGTCCAATTAACATAAACAGGTAAAAAAAAAAAAAATTTTTTTTTAAAGTCCACAAACGGTCCGTGAGAAGCTGCAAAACAACAGCAAGTTACATAGAGCAACATATACAGTACTGTACTCCATGTATATGTTAAAAAAAAAAAAAAAATATATATATATATATATAAAATTATTATTATTTTTTTTGCTCATCAAAGTTCTGAGTGTGAGCTGTGGATAGATGTGTTGTTCTGTCGGGATTTGTTCCCTTCACACAGGATCACCATTTCGTAGCATAACAGGAAATGTGTCTACCTCCCAGCTTCCTGTTCAGACGGGGAACGAAGACGTACTTCGTCCTTGCAAATCCCCCGCTCCATCCCTCAGGACTTTTTTTCCTCCTGTGCGATAAAAGTCTCTCATTTCCTGTCATTTTGGCACTTGGATGAAAGGAAATTCAAATTCACGGATCCACAGTGGACTTTGTTCCACTGGGGGATCACTGTGACTTTTAGAGGATTTACACCCCACCCCTCCCTCTGGAATTAGACCGTTATACAACCAGATAAAATGGATTTGTGCTTTCACTGAAATCTCTCACCTTCAAGCCGATCCGACCTTCTCTAAAATTAAATGTTTCTGGTTCTGTTTTTCCTCCCAAAAGCCTAAAGCCCGTGGGAGCACGGTCGCTACACTTGCTCATGCATCATGCTGCCACCTCCTACCCTCTTCCTCTGCAGACCTCTATTTTGGGACTGATGCCTGCACTCTCTGGAAGGCATCGTTTTTGCCTTTTGATTTTTAAGTGAAGGGTCTTTTTGGTTTGTCATACTCTTTTTACCTTCAATTCCCAAAAGATTGCAGCAGGGCAAGAAGTGGCTCTTGTTTGCCCATATGCAAGCACAGAAGGTACTTGGTTTGATGCCTGCTAATCTCCCACTTCCCCTAATTGAATTAATCAGCAGTTTGCAGAGATTAGGCCAATCCCTGTGTAAATTTCCACAGCAGTGACAACACAAATAAGAAACCGATTAGGTCTGAGTGATCATCTTCTCATCTTCATCAGATTTCAGCAGAAAAATACATAACTTTTCCAGTTTAACCCCAGCAACTAGGGCACACATCGTGGTGCCTTGAATAGAGAAGCGAATCGTCCATTAAAAACGAACACCAAATCAGAGTTACCTAGTACTACATAAGCGGGTGGATTTAAAATTTATGGAAAGAAAACCCTGGGGTTCTGCCGTTGGCCCGAGTACGGCAAGGGATTTTTAGTTACACAGCCTGCCCTATGGTTGTAATTGGCTGTGCAGTACAGGTGGGCGGGATGAGCAGTGGCTTATTTGCATGAGGCAGAACTGAGCTTTCAAAACCTCT
Source organism: Hippocampus comes (assembly GCF_001891065.2). Lineage (NCBI taxonomy): Eukaryota > Metazoa > Chordata > Actinopteri > Syngnathiformes > Syngnathidae > Hippocampus > Hippocampus comes. Next base: position 3,639,499 of record NW_017805002.1, read on the forward strand.
ATTTCAAGTATGATGCAATTCTTGATTAATTTGTGTTTGCTAGCCAAAGATTGGAACAGATTTTTTTCGAACACCCAGGACTTGTTCTTGACTGTGAAAAAAATACTAATATATTTCCTTTTAGGCATCGTAGGGAAAAACGTCTCACAGACACTTTAATTCCTACATCGCTACTTTTGGCAGGAGAGGAGACAATGCTCAACACTAATGTAGTGACGATTGTTTGTGTAGCTTTCCGCTCTAGTGATTAATTTCTTCTCTGAATAATATTGAAGGCTCCAGAAATGTTTTAACAACAGTCTTTTTTTTTTTTTTTTTTGCTACTTTTCACGCAGGTGGAGTTGGCCTTATGGGATACCGCAGGTCAAGAGGACTACGACAGGTTGAGGCCTCTCTCCTACCCAGACACTGACGTCATCCTGATGTGTTTTTCCATTGATAGCCCGGACAGTTTAGGTATGTTTGGATTAGTGGGTAGTTTCCCCAAACTTCACAGAAAATGTTTGAATACTTGAGATTATGTCAGTACATAAGCAGCCTGAAAGCAAGTGGGATTAATGTAGCTAAGAACATAGTTGCCTTGAGCACCCTGCAGAGCTATCAATCATGAGAAGTGACACTGCACTGCCCGTCCCCCTTTTTATAGTCAACTCCCTTGAGCATTTCATCTCACTCTCTCGCTCTCTCTCTCTCTCGCTCACTTGGGACAGAAAACATTCCCGAGAAGTGGACGCCTGAGGTGAAGCACTTCTGTCCCAATGTTCCCATCATCCTGGTAGGGAACAAGAAGGACCTGAGGAACGACGAGCACACACGGAGAGAGCTGGCCAAGATGAAGCAGGTACACGTTCAAAGGACTGGAGGATAGGACCTTTTCCAAATCAGGCTGGAGACACAGTTCAACGATTTCATTTTATGGAGCTGGAAAGTCATCGGGTTAAAACACAGATATAGTGGTAGCCCTGTAGCTACTTTCCAACACTAAATGGAAGATGTGTTTTTTTTTTTTTTTGTTTTTTATTTATTTATTTATTTATTTATTTATTTATTTATTTATTTTTTCATGTGGCCTTCAATTTGGCTCCCTCAAATTTGTAGATATCCTGGACATGGAGAAATGAGGTTTGCTGATGCTGGAAATGGTCCAACATTGCAATGCAAATGTTAAAAAACGAAAAAAAACCCGAACAATTTTGGCACTGACCAATACCATGTCAAAGATTCTGCAGAGATGAACATGTGGAGCAAAGGTTTTGAGTTATTTTCGGTGAGGAGATGTTTGTCCGAGACAGGACAGTGAGAAAACGGAGTGCTGCAGCCAATTGGAGACTGTGGAGTCTGCATCCTTGAGTTAGCGACCAGCAGTGGCAGACCTGGGTAGAAAGTAAGAGCACCTTGGTCCTACCAATGGAAAAGCATCACTGGTCGGAGTGGAAAAGGAGACTAAATAGCAGGGCGAGAGCCCTTCGGTTCAAATGGAGTTCCATTCCTCCGCTAGCAACGGAACCCAAATATGTTGTTAAATCTGAGTCAGCAGTCGTAAGGTACTCATTTTTGAAATAAATAAAATGAACAGTGTGTTAAGTACGTCGGAAACTGATGTGACAAACCAAGTTCATTGTGCGCAATTTGTAACCTCGGAACATAATTTTTGGGAACATTGTAAACCAAGAACTTAATATCTAACACGCAGGAGCCAGTCAAGACTGACGAAGGCCGCGAGATGGCCAACAGAATCAACGCCTTTGGCTATCTGGAGTGTTCTGCCAAGACCAAGGATGGCGTGCGGGAGGTGTTCGAGATGGCCACCAGGGCGGCGTTACAAGTCCGCAAGCGCAATAAGAGAAGCGGCTGCACGCTGTTGTGAGCTCTCCGTCAAGACGCCATTGTGAAAATCAAGAAACGAGGAGTGAGAGAGAAAAAACACAAAAAGGACTTACCTTTCCCCCCAATGGCATCTTTGTACTGTATCCTGCATTTCATAGTAGGAGTCAGGCAGGTGAATTATACGCAAAACATACAGGAAATGAACTTTGTCTATATTAGAAATTGTTGTTTGGAAAAAAAAAATCTTTGTTGATTTCCTTTACTTTGTGTTTCAAGCAAAAAGCATGGTTTCTTCGATCTTTTGTAACCCGCAGTGATTTGAAGCGCATGTTAGGATGCCATATTGTTGAGCGAGGGCAGGTAGTTCTTCGCTAATATCCCGTCCCGTCCAAACCGTTTGCCCCGCTAAATTGACGCCTGTGTTAACAGCTAGTGCCTTTTTGTACGTTTTCTACATCCCTGGTTACTTCTCATTGTGTTGTCATTGCAAATTACGCCAAGGCTTTCTTGTTGAGAGCGACAAATGGCTGCTGTTCTTGCTCTTGACTCGGGCGCGTCACGGGTCAATTGCCTCCGTGCTTCTGTAATGTGACAAACGCACAACACAGAAGTGCTTGCCACGCCTCTCACTCTGTGATTACCAGCTTGCGTCTACAATTGGCATGGTGGAAAGCGGTCAAAACAACATGAGCAAGTTTGTACGAGTGACAGATTCTGCAAACCTTCCCCGAAAGAAGGGGCAGGCTTGATGGATTCTGCTCACTGGCGTCCCCACCCGCCGCTGGAATCTGCGCTCGACTGGTTAGCCTGGAACTCGTGTCTGGTTAGCCTCGTTTGCTCGCGTGGGTTTCCAGCAGGTCGTCATTCTTTGTGTATTTTATGGGAGTTGAGTGAGTGACAGTGAGGAGTTTGCTTTCCCCTCCTGGTGCCTTCTCTGTTCTGGTGCGCCATTGGCATTCTCTACCAGACCTGGTAGACCAGTTGAGCTTGCATTTTTCCGTTCTTGCGGCTCGAATGCAAACATTTCATCTGTAGCTTACACTATTCAGTTAGGGATACTGCTATTCAGCTATTTCAGGATGGATATAAAATGTACTACACACAGTTTTCGTTCAAGAGATAGGTATTTCAATATTTCTTTAGTCCTGTTGGAGGTTGCGATATGGGTAAGATCAGCTGCTATAAATTTTCCAAGTCTTGTTAGCTGTGCAAAGATGAGTACTAAAAAGTTGGCGAGTGTAGAGAATTTTTGGATGTGGCAGCATAGACATAATATGGAGACAAAGCGGCCATAAACACCGACCATCCTACACAATTAAAATAGTTCTCACCGCCTGTGTGCAAAAACAAGTGGAAATGAAGCAGAGACCGTTTCACTCAACGACTTGGTGACAGCTTATCTTTATCTAGCTGAAACAAGAGTTATGCAAAAAGTACTGAAACACTTAAGAGTTGGACATGGACATTCAACATTTTAGAGAAGGTCAAATCAACCTCAACGGAAAGATGATCAATGTTTCACTCTTTAGTGGTTGTCAAGTTGTGCTCTGCTTGTAAAATGACAAAATGACATCTTCATCGGGCAGCGGAAGCTCCAAAACGGTCATAAAACGCTTCCTTAACTGCACTGGCAATGTGTCATGTTTTAACAATTATGAGCTGACTCACCCCTGTCATACGTTAAACTGTTAGTCTCTCTGTAGCAAGCACCACTTGGTCACACGAAATGCAGGAGATCCAAATCATATCCTCCCATTCTCAAGCTGAGAGTCCTGAATGGTAAGCAGGAAGTCAAAACCTGCCCCCCCCCCCCACCCAAAAAAAAGTAACCTGAAACATTGTCCACATGACAACTAGTAATGAGAGTAAATGTCACTCGTGTCATTCTTTCAGAAAAGGACATTAAAATCCCACGAAGAATGAATCTGCTTATGTTGACTAAAGTGAGGTGGAGAAAGGTGCTGTGATATCACATTATGACAGTTTGGCGTTGGAATAAAACAAATGTACTTACTGGGAGGGATCAGACAGTTCCCTGAAGGCATTCTCACTCGCCTTGTGGATTCTTTCAAGGTCCAGCCAACAACCTTGCTCAGGCAGACTGCATCCTCCCCATTTGCCTCCACTGCACATTGATATACATGAACACGTGTTTGCATGGAGGCCGCTTGTGCCCGTCAAGTTTCTGTTGCAGGATATCCTTATGAACGTACAGCAAAGATGTATTGTATGCTGCAGCTGCTGCGCAATAATGCACAACAAGCACACTGACGTGACAAGACCGTTCTAATCAGTGAACAGAAATCTTGTCACGGGGAAAATGTAGTTATTGGATAACGGTAGTCAAACAGCCAGCAGAGCAGCATTCCCGGAGTGCATCGTGCATGCGTTTGCTTCTGCTCGGTGTCACGTCACTTTCTTTTCCCCCCTCTTCTCTCGAAGACTATTTGAAATGACAATGCAGATTAAGAGACAAACTCACTGGCAAACAAAGCTTTGCTAAAGGCGAATGTTTTATCCCAAGTGAACATTGTTAATAAACAATTTTTGCGATAAGACTAAATGGCCATGCTGGGGATTTTTTGGGATTGCATTTTAAACTCATGACAATAATGTCCCAATTTATTGATCATTTCTGAATTCATTTTGAGTGACTCTGTTCCTTACAGATAGATTTTTAGATATGGATCGAGCAAGCTGCCTCCCAAGTGAAAATAGAATGATGCCCAGATTGATATATGCTTTGCAAACTACATATTGGGTGTATTATTTGTCATTGTTTAAACATCACTCTTGGTATGCTCTCTATTTCACATTCATTGTACACATATTACTGGAGCATTACTATTACTGACCATAAAGTATACTAGTAATGTGCAATTGAACCTGTTGTGCAGCACCGAACCAACCAACCATCCATCCATCCATCCATCCATCCATTTTCTAATCCACCTATCCTCACGAGGGGTGCTGGAGTCTATCCCATCTGATTTTGGGCAGTAGGCGAGGTACACCCTGAACTGGTTGCCAGCCAATCACAGGGCACACATAGACAAAAAAACATTTGCACTCACAGTCACACCTAAGGACAATTTAGAGTACATTGGTACCTCTACTTAAGACCGTCTCTTCATACGAAATTTTTCAAGTTACAAAACGTCTCAACAGGAAAAGATTGCCTCTTGTTACTGAAGACATTTCAAGATACGGAAGGGAAAAATAAAGTATGACCAGCTAGTGGCAGCTCAGAGTTTCCTGAACGCAACATACTTATAGCTGCTCTGCCATTAGCTATTACCGAGCATCATCCTGGCAACCCATTGGCTAAGAGGGACTTCTACCGTTGTGTCTATGTGTGGAGAAAGATCGCCATGTCTATGCAGGGTCCTCGTCATTCGCCTTTCGGGCCATGAAGTGTTCGAATAGTTTTAGAGATAAGATCTGTCCTAAAAAATCGAGCCCGACCCGACCGGGCCCGAGGGTATTAAAGCCCGACCCGGCCCGAGCCCGATCACTTAGCTTGATTTGCAGGCCCAAGCCCGAAGCAAACCCGACATTTCATATTTTATTT
>NW_017805002.1:3644983-3645719 GCF_001891065.2 Hippocampus comes
AAAAAAAAAAGTCAGCGAGAGAGAAGCCCGACCCGAACCCGAACCAATGATTGACATTTTAGGGCCCAACCCGACCCGAATATCGGGTCGGGCTCGGGCGGCCCGATCTTACCTGTAAATAGTTTTACGTTAATTAAAATCACCCAGAAAAAAAACACGTCTCTCGTTACAAAATTTTCTAGTGAAGAAATTTCTTCCAAAACCAATTAATTTCATAAGTAGAGGTACCACTGTCTTACATTTACCTGCCATGCATGTCTTTGGAACGTGGGAGGAAACCGGAGAACCCGAAGAAAACCCACGCAGGGACGGGGAGAACATGCAAAGTCCACACAGGAAGGCCGCAGCTGGAATTGAACGCTGCACCTCTGCACGGTGAGACGGACGTGCCAACCAGTCGACTACCGCAGCACCGAAGGGTTTGGAGGAATTGCTTCTAAATGAGTTCAGTTATTGAATCTTTAGCTTTAGTGACCTCTCATGGTGAAAAGCAAGACTAGCAGATTTAAAACAGGCACGCATACAATCAAATACAGTATCATATACAGTGGCGGACCCTCAGGGCCAGCAAGGCCTCTGCTGGCCTAAACATTTTCAGAAAAGTAAATTTACTTTCATGTATTTTATGTTATTTTATAATTCATGTTATTTTATTTTCATAAATATGTCAACAAAATTATTCTCTGTATTCTTTACGTCATATTATTTCCACTTAGTTGAGTGGCTTTCAATGTTA
>NW_017805002.1:3646727-3659205 GCF_001891065.2 Hippocampus comes
ATCTTGGGATTTTTTTCTGTTCAATTTTCAAACTGTGTAAATTTAATACACTTCATCTTCAGCATGTTTAGTGCCACTTTTGTAAGTAACCACGCCCCCGTCCAGGCCACGCCCCCGTCCAGGCCACGCCCCTTCCGCTTTTTTCATCACTCGCCATTGCCATGTATGTATGTGACGTCACTGAAGGCCTAAGGTTGAAATGCACGGCCCGCCACTGATCATATATAATACAAACGGAATATATATATATAAAGTGATGAATGTGTATATTGTAGTGATTGGAAATTTTTGGAGGAAAGTGTCATATTTGGGGTGTGCCTACTGCCTGTGTAACTTTTGTGGCATGCGGACCCCCCTCTCCCCCCCTTTTTTACACCAGAGCATCTAAGAGGCGGCAGAACATAAGGTCTCATCAGGAAAACTCAGACATCCTATCCATATTTTCTCAGGGTACATCTCCCCCTGAAATATCAACAGAACTGACAATCGATTGCGCCACTATCCATTCACCGATCAAATTAATCTTTTGGCGTCACTCACCTCCATTCCAAATCTTCATCCACCGGAATTTCTTTCATAACTCATTGTACTACCCCGCTCTTGCCCAGTACCTTCTTTGCACTTATCATTTTCCCCAATATTCACAAAGGTCAAAACTTTTTCTGCACCCCATCTTTTAAACTTATTAACACATTTCCATCTTTCAGTACCTTCACAATATCCATGCATCCAAAATAAATGCTACCCGAACGTGTTACATATACCTCCAACCTGCGGGCGGCGGCACCGAGCAAAGGAGCGTAGCGGAAATACAGATACGCATTCATCTGTCCTACAAAGCTTAAAGAAGAAGAACGAGGGGGGGTGTCGACTTTGTATGAAGACAACGGAGTGGTGGACTTGACGGGATAAAACCAGATCATATCCTCTTTTGAAGGTAACTACAAACTCAGTTTTGATGTCCTAAAACAAACGTGGTTTCTCTATACTTTAAAGAAAAGCCCACACCGATTCTTTTGCATGCGAGCTAAGCTAACAGCTAATGGCTAACACACGGTAATGTACGTACTACCGCGACCAGAGATATGTACGAAAGAGGACGTGAGGTACGATTAAGCATGCGACTGAACATGCTCGTTAATCATGGAAATCGATTTTGGTTTGTTCTTTTGGGGTTCATATTGCCCCCACCGCTCCAAACTTAGCCGTTAACTGGAGCTTTCGCGTTCTTTGGCGGCGGACTCCATATTGTCTCTTTCACGGTCGCGGCGAAACAGGCATGTAGGGGCGCAAATACAGTCATTTCCCGCTTGATTTGAACCAACATTTGATGACTAGAGACGGCAATTATCTTACAAATGGGTGCTTTTGTCGGTTAGTGCAATTGTGTGAGGGAAATACTGACGAAAACGTAATTTGAACGCTGATTCATACGCCACAGTGCGTCGTTGTATCGTGTAAACTCTGGTTGTCGTTGCAAGTACGCCGCTTTGCGGTTATGAGCGGTATCAAGGATGGCCAAACATAAAGTTGTCCCTAACTGGTTTCTTTTTGTCGTAAAGTCAATCAACCTACTTTTATACGAGTTAATAATTTAGCACTTGCTATTTATAATTGTCTTTGAAAACATAGGCATAACACATTCGTAACAACACATGCGTATGTGTTCAAAGTGTATTTCATAGCACTTTACGAAATGCAAAAAAAAAAAAAAAAAAAAACTTGGCTAGTATGCATTATGTGTGGCCCCTAAGGCTGGGTGATATGGCTGAAACGTATGTCACGATATATGTAATTATCAGTCGACATTGATGTAACTACTCCCAAACAGTTCGGGATTTTTGTCTTTCAGATGAAATTAATGGACTATATAAAAAGTTCACGTTACAGCGATATCATGAAAGTAGTTGGACATTTATTAGAGGGATGCACTCATGTTGTTTACAAGTCGACTTATTGTCGGCTGAGGCATGGCATCCCACTCTTCTTGAAGGCCAGCCCTCAGGTCTTAGAGGTTCTGAGTTTCGAGCCTCGGCATGGCGATCCAGCTGATCCCACAGGTTTTTTCAATAGGATTCAAGTTTGGAGAAAGTGCAGGCCATTCCATTTGAGGTATACCAGTCTCCAACAGCTGTTCTCTCATGATGCAACCTCAATGATCTTGAGCATTGTTGTCCATGAAGATGAAATTAGGCCTGTGTTGTTCATGTAGGGCACAATCACTGGATTAATAATGTTATCCAGGTAATTTGAGCTTGTCACTGTACCATTCACAAAGTGTAGGGCAGTTTTTGTCCCGACAGGACACACCTGTCCACAGTGTAACATCACCACCACCACCAAAACCTCGTCTGGTGACAACATTGGCTGATGCGTAGCGCTCTCCTTGGTGTCTCCAGCATCGTTGGCGGCCATCATTTCAACGTGAATGGACTTTCATTAGAGAACAGCACTGAGGCCCACTGGTCCCTCATCCAGTGTAAAATGCTCCCTGGCACATGCAAGACCATGACGCCTGTGCCCAGTGATGTGGCCAGGTACCCTTTTGGGTTGTCTGGCTCACAGACCACACTGATGTAAAAGGTTTCCATTGGTCTGACGTGACACTTGGGTGCCTCTCACCTCCCTTTAACGTGCCTGAAGTTGAGTGGCATTCATCAACCAGTGTCTCGGGGCATTATTCACAATGTTGCGGTCATCAAATGGGATATGGCCAAAGGATGTCCACATCTCGATCTTTCTGTGACTCTTCCAGTCTCTCTGTATCTCTGTTGCAACCTGCTGATGACACTCTCACTAAGCTCAGTGGCCAATTCTGTCTGAGAATGTCCTGTTTCAGGGATCACACTGCCACAGTACTGTTGATCCATTGTTTAGTGCCGTTTTGGTCTCATTATGTCAAAATGTGAACAGCATGAAATTTCACCTGAAAAGACAAATATCCCAAACTTTTTGTGAGTAGTGTAGAATGATTTTTTTTAACCTAATCAAAATAAGGAAAATCTTTAAATGGGTTAAAGATAAAGTACCATAAAACACAAATACTCCGAGGAAAATATTGCAAAGCCAAACTAAATTTAATGAATGTGTCATGTTTTTGTGTACATTGTAATGCAGTGGAATTTGGAGTGGTGTTTACATCTATTCACCTGGCTCAAGCAGTGCAGTAAATGTTTATTTGCAGAAGAGGCCACACCACATCTTTGATTGTTTCTAAGGAAGTTAGATAACTTTTTTCAAACCGATACCAGTATGAATACTCAACTTATAAGTCGCCCCGATACCAAATACCAATTAGTACTTTAAATACATACATTTTGAGGGGGGAAAAAAAGGCAATGACAGATTTTATAGATATACCTATTTTATCATCCTGACTACCAGGGGAAAAATATTGTCCAATCACTTTTATTTTCAAATTCCCCAATCTTAATGTAATTGAAATACTGAAAAAGAAAATTTTAGGGGGGGGTGTGTCCTTTTTATTTATTTATTTATTTAGCTACGATGTGTCAACTACAGTGGCCATTGAAACCCGATACAGGTGAGTCGGAACTTTGTTGGCAACCAGTTAGTCCAACAGAAAAAAAGTCAACATGAGAGAGAGTTCAACATAAACACAATTGCCCATCATCTTTTTTTTATTTTTTTTCAACTGCCGCTTCTTTTGTGCTTGCTTGGTATAGTACAGTAGACATTCTCTAGTACAGACTCGTGTTTGCGCTGTCCAATCTGTCCTGATAACAGAAATTCCTCATTTGGGAAATGAGCATGGTACATGTCCTTTATGAACCTGCAAGTATGTTGACAAAATGCACGTGTAACAACACAATCAATAAAATGCAAAAATATACTGTCCAAAATCTGTTTATATAACAAAAACTGCAATACAAGTGTATCCAAAAAAATCACAACAGTACAATACGTACAGTATTTCACTGTTTATTTTTTTCTGTCTTGGGAAAAAATGTGTCTATTTTGGATTGTTTTGTTGCATGCATTCTTTGGTTTATGACAATGTTTGCCTGCGTGTCATACAGTTTTCTTGCTAGTTGCAAGTAACTGTCCCGTTGATCACTGATGTCTGGTGATTCTTGTGCATACTGAAGAATTTTTGTTGCCATTTGCATTGCTTCCTTGCTGGATGGTGGCTTGTCATCAGGAGTTGAATCAATGCCTTGTCGAGTGGGCACTGCTTTTTTAAGCCAGTGCCGCGATCTACGGGGACGTAAGTGAATAAAGTTAAAATCATTCACAATTACAATAAAACGCACGCCAATAAAAACTCACTTACCCGTCGGTTCGGATCTGATGAATGAAAACGGCGAAGTGAAAACGTGTCGTCGTCGTGTCTTTCCGTCGCATCGGGTGGGCATTGCCGCGGCCTTCCATCTCCATCCGGGTTACGGTTAGTGGAATTTCCGCTTACGTAAGTTCCGATAACATGTAATATCGTAGTCAAAATGTTAATGCATAGGTTTTTATTCCGGGTGAAGGAAATTCCTTTTCATAGAATTCCGGGGATGGGAATCTTTACTGCACTTGAAAAAGCAACCCCCTTTCTTGGAAACACAAAGAAAATCCTTGCGCTTTGTGCACATTACATATGTTTTACCATTGGCAGCCGGATCTCCGACACCTTGACGCATGTTTAATCCACCATCTCTGGAATATGGATGGCACCCGTAGTGTAGCTGTCCCTTGTGGTTCCTGCTTGGGCTTTAGTCATTAATTCTTCACCAAGGAGCAGTTTGAGGTGAAGAAACTTCATTAGTTTCTTCCAGAGAAACTTGCAGTCACTTTTATACTGAGGCCATGAGTTGGTGATTGCCAGGTCAAAAAAGTGGAAAATTGCACGCAGTGCCCATTTCCAAGTGTGAGAGGCCATCCTGTAGAAACTCAACATTTGGTCAACCAAGTCCACACCACCCATGTTGGTGTTGTACTCTACAATTCCCAGTGGTCTTGACACCTGGACAAACGTATTTATTTATTTGTCTTGGACCATCTTCTCTGTGCGTCCTGAGGTTCAACCCCAAAGGCAGACGATGCCATGCCCACCGGTTTGTTATCTTGGCACTTGGACGATGAGCACTCGATGACTAAGCTGCGTTCAAAACACGCTCAAAATTTCCTGGTGCCGCGACATGCGCGTTGGCCACTAGGTTTCCTGAAACATGTCCTCTAATACAATTTTTTGTAATCTCTTTCAGACATTGGTCAAATTGATTGGAACCACCATCCTCAACTCCCAGATTCCCCCAAGGTATTTATGAAGCTGTTTGCTGAACAGTTTTACCTCCTACAATAATATTTTGCCTGCCAATTTTTATATGTGAAGCCTTCAATTTTCTTTGGATGAGACAATTTGCGTCGGGCCATCAACATCTTTCAAATGCAGACGTTTGCCTGATGGCAAGACACTTAAGGAGCCTTTTGGTTTCGGTATTTTTCAATACGATTTTATTTCTCCAAAATAATGATTCCTCAAAGACATTTGCATTTGATTTACCATTGGTGAGGAGGGCTTGCCAAAGGAGAACAAGGAAGGATCCATTAATGTGTCGATTATGCCGTCTCAGATCTTGATTTTTACAACATTCAAATACTTAATGTCGTTTTGGACAGTAAGAATTGATACATTTTCACATGGGCTCATCAAACTGAACATAGTGTGCCTTTATTTTATTTGTTTTATTCCCGTATTGGGATGTGTCTTTGCCAAGACCAACATTCTCTCATTGTGTAGGGGGTTCTCGGTCTTGAGGTTAAGAATGGCGCTGAATGAACTAGTTTGCGCAGTGGCTAAAGAATGCTTAAATACAAGAAGGCATGCTCTCCTGCTGTTCCTGTTTATTTTTCCCATTTGACTGGTTTATTTTCATACCCTCGAAGTGTCTTTCATACAAATATTTATTGTGGCTTTACTACGTTAGCATGGGGTAGTGATGGACTTTGGCGTGTTCTGACTTACGTAGCTGCCATATATCTCAGTCATAAACCGAAGGACGCTCTCTACTCAACTGTTTTATATTAGACTGAGGCCTCACACATTTTGAATTGGGACGACATGGATCCGGATCTCCGTTTTGCCACGAGTGCGAAATGCCCCCCGTACAAATTTCTGCGGGGAACCTTGTTGGTGAACTTGTGCGGCCACCAATAAAACCAACGAAAACAATCCCAGCCGTTTCATTGTCCCAATCGTTTGTTGCATCAAATTCAAACCATGGATACGAATATACAAATCGTGTTTTTTAACGGAATGTGCCCGGCCGCTAGTTGTTCGAGAATTTCCGAATCGCCGACAAGTTTCCTGCGTCGTTTGAATTTCCCCATTTCCAATACGCAACCTCTTTGCTCCGTTTACAATTTTTCATCCTACAGAGAAATTTTAATCTCTTCTGTCACCCCATTGACATGTTTCAGGATCTTGGATGCTTGTATCCATCCGCTCAATACTAAACATTTCCGAGCATTTCCGAACATACGAGGAACGAATCCGCAAAACCTTGGGATCAAGTCATGTCTCGCCGAAGAAGCCGGAGTCCATCGCCGGTGCAGTTCTCACGCACCTGTAGCAGTACCGATCCCCGGGAAATGGAGCGAAGGATTTTTGTTGGGAATTTGCCGACATCCGACATGGATAAGAAGGATTTGGAAGATCTTTTCAGTCCGTATGGAAAGATACTTGGTCAGTAAATACCTCATCATGAGCAACAAAATTCACAAGAATTAATTCTAGATAATTGTCTTATCTAATTTGCAGCTTTTATTTACCTTTGACTTCTAAGCATGTAACACTGTAACTTTATTGCATCAGTGCTTGACTAAGTGGGTAGGTATCCACTCCAGTGTTTCTTTGTACCACTTAAAATGTCCCTTTTTCAGGCGTTTCCCTGTTACGTGGATATGGATTTGTACAATTTGAGCGTGTAGAGGAAGCTGAAGCTGCAAAGCTGGCCCAAAAGGGTCGAATTTATAAAGGTTATAAAATAGGTAAGCCATGACTGCACCAAGTATGACGATACTTCTTATGCATAAGCTGTGTGACAAGCAGAATGAAAAAAAAAGAGATGCTACTACATGAAATAACTGGACAAGATACAAATTATCTTCTGTTTTGGGTGATCAAAGTTGGCTTTATGAAGTCAAATACAGCACTAGGATGTAAAATAGATTATGACATCATTCCTTCCTATGTTTTTGCCTTCTCTGCATGGAAACTTGTTGAAGACATTTTGAATGATTAGCATACACACTAAATAAACATATTTGTACAATTAGTTTAATTTCCCACAATTGTCTTTGCATTTACTTCGGAATGGCTTTAATGCGTCGTCGAAATCTGCCACGCCACCAACTTGTCGACGGAAAAGAATTTTCTCCTCGTCATTTCAACTCCTTGCGCTGCATTTTTGACCTCTCGTCCAGTAAGGAAGCCCAAGTTTGGAGTAATGGAGCTCATTTTCATTTTGGACCGTGGGAATTTCTTTGACGTGGCCAATTTCCGTCCGTTCTGCGCATTATCTGATTGACTTGCCATTGTTTTTTTTGTTCAACGTTTGGATTGATTTATTTTCAGATGTAAATATGGCAGTGGAGCGACGGTCCGCTAAACCTCATTCCCAGCAGAGCCCTCCACGCAGGTAAAGTAACACAAATTCGGTGGGAAGACCTACCATCGCCTCCAAAGCAGCCGGTCAAAAACCAACAACTTAAACGAGATTTTAAACCTTCAATGGTTATGGCTGATGGACATCTGTAAGCTTTAATAGAGGTGTGCAAGCCAGTATTTTGGAAGTTATTTCCATTTTTTCACAAACAGGAATTTCAGCAAGTAAAAATAAACCTTATCAGGGAATGTCAAGATTTGTCTTCATATTCACATCTTTTTGGCCTCTCATTTTGTTCTGACTGCCCCATTTGCGGTTTTTAATGAGGGATGTTATCTATCATAGATCTGTTGATTAATACATAGTTCAGAATTAAAGTGAGGCAAAATGGAGTGGGTAACTTCTTGATGTCAGCAGCTACGAGAAGGTCAGATACTGGTACATTGATGCTTCGGTAAAACCCCTCCAGGCAGCTTTCTGCTCAGTACTGCATTTTTTGTCAAAACAGGTGTGAATATTTTTCCCATTCTTATGAGACATAAAAACGATGAGGATTGACCCTTACTTCTATACTTTCTGGCCTCTTCCTGTATCAACTGAGCGCTTGCGTCCTAACCTTTTGTACAGATTTTCTTCAATCGTTGTGGAAAATGTCAACAGGTTAAGCAAGGCGAAAAGGTACTTCCTTTCAAACATATGAAAGAAAGCACTGTCCGAAATAAATCTGACTCCACATTTCCTAACCATCATCATCATGTAACGACGGGTATTAAAAAAGCCGCTAGCATAAAACAGCAGTAAACTTCAGCGGTGGCCTGCAATCTTTCATAAAAGTTGGTCAGGTGTATCCAGTGGATAAATGTGTGTTAAAGGTTGCATCAAGACACCTTTCCAAAGTATTTTGAGAATTCTAAGAACCCTTCCCCAAAGTAACTCAGGGTCATTTTGCTCAAATAGTAAAGGAAAGCTCCTGAAAGGAGAAAAAAAAAAGACATCCCTGTGCAATCCTCCAAGCTGCCCTGAAATGGTGGCATTTACATTTTACTCCTAAAATTTGACACAGTATAACTAAAATGTTGTCAATATATTGTAATTACCATTCTTGGAATATTTATTTGTTGCTGACAAACTTCTACTCCCCCCCCCCCCCACAGCCCATTAATTAGTAATACTGTAGAGAGAAAATTTGTGGAGTGAATATTTACCTTGTCAGCCAACTTTCAGTTTGTGCCCCCAAATTTTCTACTTGTGCACCCCAAATTTCAGGTTCAGGGCCACTGTTGGTCCGAAGTCCTCCAGTGAGTCAAGAAAAATTCTCAGATAATTGTTTTCAGCTGACCACTAAAATTGGTTTCGACTTCAGTCTCTGAGTGTGACAAGTTGATCATTTCCTGTGAATAACATTTCTACTACCTTCAGTAATGAACTTGTCTCTTGACAGGCTGTGCTGTTAAAATAAACTTATTATCCATCATGTGACCTGCCATACAATATGCCGGCATGAAAGAAATTTCGCGACATCTGCTGCATCCAGCAATTTGCATCCCAACTGCAGCGGGTTCTCGGTTCCGACAGTCCCGACGTTCGACATTTTGCGGTTCCGAACGGCGCGTGCCGTACGAATACGCGTTGACACGGCACGAGAAGGCGCGCACACTCACCGCTGTGTTCATCACTTTGCATCGTGTTTTGTTTGTTTCGCACATACGGACTTGTGAATGAATTTGGGTTATGTGGCGGCCCTGTGAACAGAACTCTGTTGTAAGAGAATCCCCTGTACGTGCTACAAACATGGTATCAAGTATTAGTGTTATTCTGCTTAACCCTGCGTTTATTTTCTGTTTTCCTTACTAGCACGAGCATCCATGGCTCAGACTTGGTGACAACTTTTGAATCTGCTTTTTAAGAAGCAAATATTGAACACATTTTGGAAGATCCCAACACTTATTCAGAAATAAAATTAAAGATGCAGTGCCAAGAAATTCAGTTTTGATCCTGGGACAGTATTTTGTCTCAAAGTGAGCTTTGACAAAATCATCTCAAGCAGAGGTCCCCAACCTTTTTTGCCCCACGGACCGCTTTGATGTCAGACAATATTTTGAGGGACTGGCCTTTTCAGGCCGCATAGATCCAACAATATAATATGATATGACCTGCATGAAAAGTGTGGTATTTTCGAAACATAATAATAAAAAAGAATCATGACACGAGAAACGTGGCCGCAACATTTTCTGGTCGCTATGGTCACGTTTAAACGTGCCTTCAAAATACGCCGCAAATAAAAAGTGCATGAAAAATACGACTCACCATCGACGCTTATTATGCAGAGTAGGTTTGGTGCGTGTGAATCTCCCATTGGGATGAAGCCGTATTTGAAATAGGACTCCTGATACTGTCTATTAATTGTGGCCTTCTCTTTCTTGAAAATCATAGGGCCCTCTTCTGTCTCCTAGCTGGGCCTTTTCCCCTTCCCTAAAAACTTTTAAGACTTTTTTTTTTTTAATTTATTTGCTAGCTCCTGGGTTTCATTTCCTATCACGTGACAGAGGAGCGAGCATTCACCTGCGTCAAGTGTGACATACTGTAGGCTGATATAACAGAATCCGGTAATTTTTCAAAATAAAATATCTTTCAGATTCTGAAATGAATAAAACGGAAGGAATGTCAGTTATTTATTCTTTCTGTGCGGCCCGGCTCCAAATGGCCCAGTGGTTGGGGACCCCTGATCTAAAGCGCTTCTACAGCTTGCTTATGACACATCTGTCAGAATTTCCCAGACTGGTATCACAACAGGTACATTTTCGTGCACTCCTGGAAGGATACTTCCGGGATCTTGCGCGGATCTGTCGTACTCGTCTTCAAATCGTACCCTCAATGACCCCCTTGAAGTTTGGCGAAGGGGAGAAAATCACATGGATCCAGGTCAGGTGAGTGGGGAGGTTGCTCAAGGACAGCGTTTTTCTTCTCAGCCGGAAACTGAGGAGGCTTTGTTATTCTGCTTCACCTCTGGTCTCTTTCCGCATGCCGAACAAAGCCAATGCCGCAGGATCTCTTTTTACTGGGATATCATCTGAGGGAAAGCTTGTCGTCTGGAGAGTGGGTTTTAACTTTTGTAACAACCAATGGAATGGAAGTTCTCACACCGCCTCATCCACTTTGATGCGTATCGGTCATTTGTCACATGAGCAGACTTTTCATATTTTACCCCAGCCTCAATTTTGACAACCGTTTCCGCGCATTGGGACCTTGTAGGAATTATTTCAGGAAGTATAACGTTCTAGGGCAATTTTGCATATTTTCATTTATTCCTCACATTACGATTGAGGAATGATTTATTTTATTTGCCTTTCTGAATGTGTGACTGCTTATTTACAGCATGGTGTGACTTTTGGGGAAATGACACTGAAATATGCCGAATGAACTACAATTAAAAGGTGGATTTTTGTTTTTAGCGCTGGATTTAAAACCATTTGGAACGAGGACTTGTACTTCTTGAAAGAAACACTGGAGTCTCCTGGACTGCATTTATTTGGCCCAGATGTACATTTCAACTATTCGTTGTCATATTAAAGATTGTATTTGAGGCATCCATGATATATTGTAAAAGAAGCGACAGAATATACCATCTCACTACTTTTGCCTTCTTACTCAGACCATATGGCGGTTACGGGGACGGCAAGGATCCCCGACCTCGGTCCCGCTCTCCAGTGTTCCCCCGTGATAACCGAGATCGCGATGCACGTGAACCCCGAGATCGTGATTCCCGTGACGGGAGGGACCCTGGTAGAGATTCCGGCCGAGAGCAAAGAACAGGAAGCCATCCTCGCGACCATGAGTACCGCTACCGCGGTTCGGATAACCGAGACAAGGACCTGAGAGGCGGGCCGAGAGATCCTGGCTACAAGTAAAGTCTGCATTGCAGCTGGAACCAACCACATGAAAGACTTTTGTGCTGAATCCCTCTTAAATGTTTTGATACAGCAGAGAGGAATATGACCGTTACTACCGTGGTGGAAATCCCGCAGATGACTACTTTGCCAGAAGGAAGGATGACCCGTACAGGGACCAGTACAAAGACCCATGGAATGGGCGGCGTGAGGCTGAAGGTATGTCATCCCTGTGTTTCAAGTGATGGGACATTTCCAAACTCCCTCAAGGCTACCATGTATTCCTTGTTTTAATCCACCAAGGCCAATTGTGAGCTTTAGCTGCTATTTGGGAGGTTACAGGCACGATATGCCAAAAAAGAAAAGCAGCACTCACTTAAATGTCCGACAAGCAAACGTTAATTCTTATTGAGCATATTTTTTCTCGTATGGACCAATGAGTCAATTGGGCAGAAAAAAAATCTGAAATACAGTAAATATTCTCTAGTGCGGACTCGTGTTTGCGCTGTCCAATTTGTCCTGTTAACAGAAATTCTTCATTTGGGAAATGAGCATGGTACATGTCCTTTATGAACCTGCAAGTATGTTGACAAAAATGCACGTGTAACAACACAATCAATAAAATACAAAAATATACTCTCCAAAAACTTTATATAACAAAAACTGCAATACAGGTGTATCCAAAAAAAATCACAACAGTAAAATACGTACAGTATTTTAATGTTTATTTTTTTTCTGTCGTGGGAAAAAAATGTGTCTATTTTGGATTGTTTTGTTGGATGCATTCTTTAGTTTATGACAATGTTTGCCTGCGTGTCATACAGTTTTCTTGCTAGTTGCAAGTAACTGTCCCGTTGATCACCGATATCTGGTGATTCATGTGCATATTGAAGGATTGTTGTTGCCATTTGCATTGCTTCCTTGCTGGATGGTGGCTTGTCATCAGGAGTTGAATCGATGCCTTGTTTTTTAAAG
>NW_017805002.1:3659484-3669897 GCF_001891065.2 Hippocampus comes
AAGTGAAAATGTGTCTCGGTGTCGTCGTTCCGTAGCATCGGGTGGGCGTTGCGTGTATTTAAGCTCCCGCGGCATGACGTCTCAATCCGGGTTACGGGTAGTGGAATTTCCGCTTACGTAAGTTCCGGTAACATGTAATATCGTAGTCAAAATGTTAATGCACAGGGTTTTGTTCCGGGTGAAGGATATTCCTTTTCATAGAATTCCGGGGATGGGAATATTTACTGTAATGGATTTGACTGTTCAGTATTATAAATTTAGCTGCTTTTACTCTGTATGTCCCAATTTTCAATTGAATGCATCTTTTTTTTTTTTTTTTTTGGTACACTTTGACATTATGGCCGTGTTTGCAATGACGACACAAGTGAAACAAATTTAAATCACTAACTCCACAAGAGCCATTCACAATAGAGGTAAAGAAATACATACCATGAACAAATACAAAACAGTATGCATTAGCATATAGTTGGTCTCCGCTGACTCTTCTCCTGTTGGTTTAAATGTGGGTCATGTTGGCATTTCTCCACTGGCCACTGTTGGCAATTATTTTGCTTAGGGAATGAGCGCCACATCTCTCATGTACCTTAATTTGAGTACATTTAATTGTCTAGACTTAAGATGTAGTTTACAGTTGGTGAATAGACCTTATCAATTTGTGTGTCAATGACGTCAGGCTTCCATTGACTGTGTACCTGAGTGCTGTGCTCATGAGGGCTTGCAATAAAGCGGAGGAACTGTTTCTTTTTAATAAACAGGTGTTTCTGGAAACTCAAAGTCTTTGCTCCGTTGGCTGTCCGGTGACACATGTCCAGGGCTAGTTTCCTCCTCGGCTCACACCACCACATGTTAGTTTGTGCCACTTGAGAGCAAAGATTTATTTATTTTTTTTAACTTGAACCATACGCAGTAAATCCAGCCATACATGCGGGCCAGATAAATTGCGCATTCGGGAACGGGAATGACCGATTGCGTACTGAGAGCGAGTTGACTTCACATGGATCTTTTTGAACCTAACAAGATGCTGAACGCTAGCCTCTTTGTCCTCAACAACAGATGACCGCGCCCGTCTTGAGGAGCGGCGGCGTAATGAGCTCTATCGACAGTACTATGAAGAACTGCAGCGCCGACACGACACCGAACGCCCTGTTGACTGCTCTGTGATCGTCGTCAACAAGGCACAGAAGTAAGGCCGCGCTCTCTTCCTCTGAAAACATCAATTCCAAGTCAAGAAGTTCGAGCACTAGTCTATTCGTGTTTTTTCAATTCCTGTGTGCGTGGGTTTGTTTAACCCACAGCAGGGAGTATGCTGAGACGGTCGGGCGCAAAGTCCATGACTTGGGCATGGTAGTGGACCTCATCTTCCTCAACACCGAGGTGTCCCTGACTCAGGCGCTGGAGGATGTGGGCCGCGCTCGCACTCCGTTTGCCATCATCATTACCCAGCAGCATCAGGTGCACCGATCCTGCACGGTCAACATCCTGTTTGGCACGCCTCAAGGTAACTTAACTATGCTATATTTAGTAACATGCCCTATACACAAATTTCAATGCAGAAGAGACTTTATATGCTGTTATCTAGTATCCAGAGATTTATGACGATCCCAACATGCCCTCACCGGCCACTTTATTAGGTACACCAGTACAACTGCTCGTCAACACTTACTTTCTAATCAGCCAATCACATGGCGGCAACTCGGTGCATTTAGGCATGTAGACATGGTCAAGACAATCTCCTGCAGTTCAAACCGAGCATCAGTATGGGGAAGAAAGGTGATTTGAGTGGCTTTGAACATGGCATGGTTGTTGGTGCCAGAAGGGCTGGTCTGAGTATTTCAGAAACTGCTTATCTACTGGGATTTTCACGCACAACCATCTCTAGGGTTTACAGAGAATGGTCCGAAAAAGAAAAAATATCCAGTGAGCGGCAGTTCTGTGGGCGGAAATGCCTTGTTGATGCCAGATGTCAGAGGAGAAAGGCCAGACTGGTTCGAGCTGATAGAAAGGCAACAGTGACTCAAATAACCACCCATTACAACCAAGGTAGGCAGAAGAGCATCTCTGAACGCCACAGTACGTCGATGGGCTACAGCAGCAGAAGACCACGCCGGGTGCCACTCCTTTCAGCTAAGAACAGGAAACTGAGGCTACAATTTGCACAAGCTCATCGAAATTGGACAATAGAAGATTGGAAAACGTTGCCTGGTCTGATGAATCTCGATTTCTGCTGCGACATTCGGATGGTAGGGTTAGAATTTGCGTCGACAACATGAAAGCATGGATCTATCCTGTCTTGTATCAACGGTTCAGGTTGGTGGTGGTGGTGTAATGGTGTGGGGAATATTTTCTTGGCCCTCTTTGGGCCCCTTGGTGCCAATTGAGCTTCGTTGCAACGCCACAGCCTACCTGAGTATTGTTGCTGACCATGTCCATCCCTTTATGACCACAATGTACCCAACTTCTGATGGCTGCTTTCAGCAGGATAATGCGCTATGTCATAAAGCTAGAAATCATCAGACTGGTTGACATGACAACGAGTTCACTGTACTCAAATGGCCTCCACAGTCACCAGATCTCAATCCAATAGAGCATCTTTGGGATGTGGTGGAACGGGAGATTCGCATCATGGATGTGCAGCCGACAAATCTGCGCCAACTGTGTGATGCCATCATGTCAATGTGGACTAAACTCTGAGGAATGCTTCCAGCACCTTGTTGAATCCATGCCACGAAGAATTGAGGCAGTTCTGAAGGCAAAGGTCCAACCCGTTACTAGCATGGTGTACCTAATAAAGTGGTCGGTGAGTGTAGTGTGCAAAGATGTGCTCAGGTACCACTGAACTGTTTTTTTTTTTTTTTTAATTATAAATGGTTAATGCAGTACATGTTTTTCAATAATAATCAACGTAATTTTGACTTTCCTACTGCGTCAGTGTAATTTATTCAGAGACTGTGGCATGTTTCAACTTGCATAAAAATTTGAGCTCTCACCGTCGCAGGAACGGAAGTTTGAAAGATACACGCGGAACCACTGCATTTCGAATTTCAAGTTGGAAGCCCAAAGAATTTTTTCCCTTCACAGATGGGCAATTGTAATTGAGAAATATTATGGTACATTTACCAATTTCTCCCATTGACCGCATTCACAAGAACCACTTTTCACTTGTACCTGTTACATACTGAAACAGCCTTGCTCCACAATTAGTGGTCACTTTTCAATTACACTTTTTTGGGGCTGTGCGGTTACAATGGAACCACTTATTCAAAAACTCTTAACGGAGTGGTTCTAAAATGCTGGCCGAGTGGGCCCATGACATCACTGTCATCTTATTGGCTGTCAGATGTCGGTTTCAGCAATGCAACAAGCAACTCCACTGCACACTTCCATTCCCTGGTTTTAAGTCAGCGAGATAGAGCTGACCGCCAGCCATCGCCAAATTATAAAAATACACTATAAACAGTATGCACAGTTGTTTTACAACAATACGTATTACCGTATTTACAATTTTATATGCTCATGTAGCAATGGATGAAATCGTAAATGAGAGCTTCAGCAGTTACTCGGCCTGACGGTCATGGTCCCTGGCCTCGGGGCGCTGTGTGCTGGGTAGGGGGGAGTCTTGGGGCATCTGCCGCAGGGCTTTGGACACCAAAGGGTGATGACGAGGGCTGTGCGATATGACCAAAGTTTCATATCTTGATATTTTTGCCAGATCGCTGGATATCAATACAATAATTATATTACCATGGGTTATGTAAAAATTTTATTTATTTATTGTATTTTTTTCATGAAAAAAATACTAAATGACAATCAAAAAGGATGTGGAAAGTGTAGTTTTATTTTTACTCAGAATTTAACATTAACATCAACATTAATTGTCACAAACAAATTTACTGCAACGGTGCTGTGACAAGAGACAATTTTATGCTAGAACAGAGCTATTTGTTGTGTTTGCGTGCACGCATTAACTGCATGTTATGTACCAATTTGTCCATGCGCATCCCTAGTAAGTATAACAGCTTTAGAAGATTCTTCGATGACATTCATCTTGTCTATAGTTAATTTAAGGACTGGGTTTCTTTTTTTGGGTGGGCGGGGGGTAAAAAGAAAAACTCTTACCTGACTGACAGTTTCGGCTGTTGCTTCATTAACGTGTTGTGTGGCTTGGGGAAAAAAGTTAACCACTCAAACCCCACACGTGGCTTAGTATGTGTTACATGGCAATGTGATGTGGACTCCCAGGAATATGAACTTCTTCAGCTTGAATCGAATTTTGATGCTCCCCATAAAATATGTTGCATTGTATGATTTTTTTTTTTTTTTTTTTTTTTTAAACCCAGAAAGGCAATGGCAGTCAACAAAGACTTGCGTTGCTACAGAAAAAGGATGTGGGCGATAACCTTGAATAATGTGTGGATATATTGAAATAGGAGATCTTGGTGATGAAGTGCTGCCTCCATGAGTGAAATTACAATCCATTTTACTGTCTTGATGGGAGCTGACAGAGTACTCAACAAGTAGCACCGTACCCCAAAACTCCATCCCTCATCTCCAATTTATGGTAGCAGTTTACTTTTTGAAATACCCGTCTGGAGGATTGAGCATTCTCTCATTTGCACGAGACAGGACCAC
This sequence comes from Hippocampus comes, assembly GCF_001891065.2. NCBI lineage: Eukaryota > Metazoa > Chordata > Actinopteri > Syngnathiformes > Syngnathidae > Hippocampus > Hippocampus comes. Next base: position 3,664,114 of record NW_017805002.1, read on the forward strand.
ACTGTAAATCCCGGCAGATTCCAGCGAGGAAAGAATATAAGGCTGTGAAGTGCGACATTTTTTTTATCCTTTGGGTATTTTTTCAATAAGCATATCAGACATGGTATTTAAACGCCTCATAATTGTTTTAAATTGCTGGGAGGAAAAAAAAGCATGGCTGTCTTAACCGTTCACAGAGCACCGGAACATGCCGATGCAGGACGCCATGATGCTGATCGGCCACAATTATGACGCCTACAAGATGGAGACCCGCGAGAAGGATCGCGAGGAGATCGCCCGCAAGGCTGCCAAAATGGCAGATGACGTGCTGCTCCGTGAGCCTGACCGCGAGAGCCACCCCGTCTCCGTGCTAACGTCCATCACGCTGCTCACAGAGAACAGGTAAGAAAACGTTGACAACTCATCTGAGTCACCTATTGTGCTGATTCCCAACCACTCTACAGCGGAACATAAGTCTGCCATGAGGGATTATCAAGTGTGTCGCAAGAAATTTCACTTCATTGATTGAAAAATTATTGAATAAAATGTACTCTACCCCACCTAGGAACAAATTGTTACAATAGGCTGGTTGTCCCTTGAATTGTTGGTAAATTTTGAAAATTATTTTTCGATTGTTCCTATGTACTCGTGAACGCCTTGTATACTTTTAAGAGGGCTGTTGGTATCTGCATTGGGAGAGAAGCAGAAGTGTACTTGAACGTTGGCTGCCAATAAAACATCATCTCACATGCAGACTAAAATAAACACTGTTGAATAAATTAAACTTAACACCACCATCCAGAGTCCTCCAGATGGTGCCAAAGAGGTAGCACAAAAAAATTGCAAAATGTGATGGTTCACAGGTCTACTTTTTTTTGGGTGGGGGGGGGGGCGTTTTTGTATGGTGATCTGTCCTGAGGTTTGTTTTCCCAAATCTTAAGTATGGGTGTACCACAGGTCAATAATTGTTGGCACACTTGGGTTTGTTGTCGCTTGGTAGGTTTTTGACGCCCGAGGAACTGGAAGGTCTGATTGTGTACCTCACTGACAAACGGGCGCGGCTGACAAGAAATCCAGCGGACCCTCACACAGGTACAACTCATCATTCTTCATGCCGTCAAAATGGACAACGGGGTCACACTAACATGTTAACCTCTCTCTTTGGACAGCTGTGGCCCTTCCCGCCACTGCTGAGGCGCAACCCTCGGCCACAGGACTGCCTGTGGTGGGTGCGATGGGTGTGGCGCCGGCGGCGGTATTGCCTCCTGGGTTTTCTGCCCGCCCAATGCCACAACCGGCCAGCCACATGGCACCGCACTCTGGCCTCATGGCGCCCCAGCCTGGTCTAATGGCACCACAGCAGTCTAGCCACATGGCGGTTCAGTCCAACCCCATGGCGGTTCAGTCCAACCCCATGGCCGTTCAGTCCAACCCCATGGCAGTTCAGTCCAATCCCATGGCCGTTCAGACCAACCCCATGTCCGTGCAGTCCAGCCCCATGGCGGCGCAATCGGCCCACATGGCACCACTGTCGACTCCTCTCAGCACGCAGACCAACCCCAACCAGGAGCTCCAGGCCAAGATCCTCAGTCTTTTTAAAAACAACTCGAGCTTGCAGGGAAGCGCTTCAGGCTCCTCCTCTACTACCGCCGTCCAGTCCCAGGACTACAGTTCGGTGCGCCCCGGTGGGGCGGCAGCTCAGGGCTACGGCGCCCCCATGGGGCGCAACGCCTCTGCCGCCGCCTCTGCAGGTGGTCTGAGAGCCGCCAACTCTACCGGTGGTATCAATTTTGATAACCCGAGTGTCCAGAAAGCTCTGGACACTCTCATCCAGAGTGGACCGGCTCTCAACCACCTGATGAACTCCGGCACCCTGCCAACTCAACAACAACAGCAGCAGTCACAACAACAACAGCAGCAGCAGCCACAACAACAACAACAAATGCAACACCAGTCCCAATTGCACCTCCAACAACAACAACAGCAGCAGCTTCCACCAGTTAGACCAGCAGCCAACATGGGCCAGATGACACAAATGTACCCTCGACATTACTGAGTAATAGGAAACGTTATAGACATGTTTTGTAAACGATTTTAACCTTTGTTGTTGTTGTTATTTTTTTTATCTTTGTGAAAATTTACATCCCATGCTTGTGAGGTCAATGTTCTGTTGGTTTTAGGACAATTCTGCGGTCTTCTCCCAGCACGTGAATGTTTCAGTTCAAAGACTGCTCTTTCTCCTTTTTATGTATTCATTCAAAAAAATGTCACCACACAACTGCTGTAATAAAATGGTATTGGTTTATTGCATTTTGTGCTGACAAATCTATAAAATAGAATGAGTATCATAGCCAGAAGCCATAGAGAGAAGCATTTGAAATGTAAGATAAAACTACTCTTTCCTTTTTTTTTTTTAAATGTACCATGAAACACAATAGAGATTACATGTTGACTTTTTTCCAATTTTTTTCAAACCGTAGAATATTTAACTTCCACGAACACAGAAAATAAACATTTCCACACTCACTGTATTTAATTTATTTACATGTAGCCCACCCTCTCACCACCACCAGCCCCCTCCCCCTAGCACATGTGCAAAACACACCCCACGAAACCGAAAGGAACAATACCACACAATGACCGGTTCTCAATGGCAAAACTCTTTCGTCGCTGTGACTTGTGTGTTTGCAATACATAACCTACACTACATTTCAGGCATCCATATAGTGTTTCCCATGACTCCAGTGAATTAAAAACAAGGTCGGCATTATTGGCATGTACCAAAGCTGCCAACATTTTAAATATAAAAACAAGATTCAGAAAGTTAGCATTAATGCTCTTTGCATTTTTTTTATTCGTATGGCAAAGATGAGAGATATTAAGCACAGCATACCTTTGACCTTTTAGTGTTAACAACAAAATGCTGATCCTGTCTCGATCAGTGGAGTCATCTCAATAAATGGATACATTTCAGTAGTTCTATTTCAAAAGTAAAATGAGGTCAGAGAAATATATGCGGACTTTGTATAATTAAACAATTGTTACAGCTTAGAGCTTCTCAAGAAATTACCTACATTTTGGAAATACAACATTTTGTAGAGAAAGAAAGCAGGGATTGGCTGTTTGAAACCTATTTAAATGAATTATCTAGCGTACGGGTTTAACTTCTTGAATTGAGTTTCTGAAAATATCCACAATATTCTTAACTGTTCAAATCATAAAATTGGCTTTTCTAGCTACTTTGGCTCTTTATTCAACTTTTGGTTGCATTTTTTTTCACCCCAAAAAATATTTGCATCTAATTCACTGGAGCACATATTTGCACAATGTCATGTTTTATTTGATATATATATATATATATATATATATATATATATATAGTTTGCTATATATATATATTTATTTATTTATATGAATGTATATATAGTTAACATAAATATACTTTGGTTGTTATTTTCTCCAGACAATACATGAAAAATAGAATCTTGTACTCTACTATAGTTATAGTCGTCATTTGGAAACACTTCTAAAAGAATAGCGAGGGGACGTGGGAAATACAGAGTCGTGCGACCGGAAAAAGGAAAAAAAAACACGAGAGCATAAACACTCAAATATATAATTGTCATGTTCATACATGCATGCACACAATGTTTACACTGTGACTGGAGAGCGGCTCTGCTCGCAGCACTTGGGCAGCTGCAATTTTTTTTCTTTTTGTAATGTACTTTGGTGATGAGATTGGGGGTGACCTCCCTGCCACAATGTAAGGTGTGTTGTTTTTGTGGTGTTTTGCTCCTCTACCTGCTCACTCATATTTAGTCAGAGCCCTTGACATCCATTTAAGGACGGAGACTTGAGGAATGATCACCGGCAGCCTTTTTGTCTCATGCTACAGTTTGTTGCTTGGGGTGGAATCGTGGGAGGTGTCGGGAGGGTGTGTGTGTGTGTGTGTGTGCGCGCGCGCGCGCGTGTGTGTGCGTGTGCGCGTGCGTGAGTGTAGATGCTGGATCCCAAATGAACTCGTTTTGGTGGTGTCCAAGCAGAGCCGCTCCCAGCGTTGGAAGCGCAAGTTTTATATTCTTTGATCACCTTTTGGGAATGATACTGCAGTCACATTTAAAATACAGAGCTGGACAGGATGAGGAGCAGGAGGAAGAGGAGGGAGGCAGGAGTAGAATGAAGGACTTTGTGGGATGATTGATGAACATTTTTGAGCACGACAAACTCAGTAAGTTAGGAAATCTTGTATTTTGGCGAGAGAGAGAGAAAAATGGCCAGAACATGCAAGATTTTTTCAAAATAACTCAAAATAAATTTGCCAAAGTGAGCAGGTAGTACTTGCAGCTTGGTGCCAAGCAGTTTTTGTGGGGATGGTGTAGGATGAACGGCGGCTGATGGCGTGACACTCCAATTAAAAACATTTTAATCACCACATCGTGTTTTTTTTTCCAAAAGGTAAATAAAATGTATTTGTCATATCACAAACAAAATGATTGTTTGGGGATACATGCTTTTGATTGGACAACGACATGCATCGCAAACTGAGAAAACATATCCAAAATGAATTGAAAACACATTTCATGAATTTTATCCAAAATGTTGACAAAAATATTTTTCCTGACTAAATTTGGAGATGCATGCTTTGCTTCGGACAGTAACACTCTAAGGTGTCAAGGCAATGGCGTTTTGTCCAATCAAAAGGATGTATGTTGCATGTTCCCCACACCGCCACCCCCCAAAAAATGTCGGCCCTTTTGTGTTTTAGCTCATAAAAGTGGAGCTGGAGGACATACAATTTTCCAAATGAAAAGCACAGAATGCACTTTTTTTTAATCCCAAACACAACGACAAAAAAGTATTTGATCAAAAGACAAAACAGGTTTTCCAATGAAAAGCTTGTTTAACCAAAGTTTGTTCTAAGATTTTTACCCAATACCCCCCAAAACAAATTCTGCTTTCTGGATACAAAACTCCAAATTTGGAGTCCGAGAGATAGAAAAAGACAATATTTGGACATATCATCATACCTCAAAAATGATGTTTTTTTTCAAAAGATTTTATCTGAAGACCCAACAAAGAAAGCAATTTTCTCTTTTGAGGGAGAGAAGACATTTGGAGATGCATGCTTTTCATTGGTCAGCAAAAAGAAATGGTTTGACAGATGAACATTTGCTCTATATATTTTTTCATCCTTAACTAAACCGAAAAATATTCTTTTGCATTTTAATAAGAAAACAGAAGATGCTTTTTGCTGGACAGTGGCGTTCACATCTGCACTGCACTCTGACACCACAAAAGGTCATGACAGTGCTCAAGGTGAGCGCTTTGGATGCGGCTGACTGACAATTTGGACGAAAATAAGCAAACGAAGTAGAGCTTGGATAGAAAAAAAACAAAAGCTAAACAAAACGCGAAATAATATTGCACATCATCTTACAAAACTCCAAACTTGAGTCCACAGTGATTGAACAGTGTACAAGAAAAGACAACACTAGTAAGTTACAGTGTCTGTAGTGATTCATTCATATGTACATATGACCAGCCCGAGGCCTCGAACAACAAAATCAACTTTTTCACAATACTACTTAAAGCAAAATATAGAACAAGTAACAGTAAAGAGAACTGTTCTTTTTTCCTTTTTTTTTTTTTTTTTGCAAAAGACCTATCAAGATCATCATTTGGCAGCCCGGCACCCACCCTCCCTCTCCATTGTCTTTAGCGCGCATCGTCACTTTAAAAGAAAAACATGAAAACAAATATCGCCACACGATACCATGCAAACGGCAAGTATAAAACATATATATA
>NW_017805002.1:3669984-3703518 GCF_001891065.2 Hippocampus comes
TATATATGTGTGTGTGTGTAGGGAAATAGATTACGCCAAAACATTTTGCGCGTCTCCTTTTCAGACTTTGTCAAAGGCTCAGTTGATGCAGGCAAATGTTCTTAAACCACCAACCCCCCACAAAAAAAACAAACAGAATTTTTTTTCTGTTTTTGACTTATTCACCTAGATTTCTAATAAATTATAGTCACATTTTGGCAAGTTCCAAAGCAATGAATAATTTATTGATAGCTAAAAGAGCATGTCTCTATTGCATCAGTAGAGCGTTTCTAATACTTTTGCGTCAAGCGCCTCCGCTGATATGTATTGTCTATACACTTTTTTTTAGTTCTTCACTTCTGAAATGACCACCTGGGGTTGATGTGGTTTTTATATACAGTACAAAGACATCTACCAGTACTAGCAGCATTCACCACAAATGGTCCTGGACATTCAAGCAACACCAAAAAGTAAATAAATTTAAAAAAGACTTTTTGTTTTGTGTTTGTTTTAGACGGCTCAATAAACTAATTTCAGTTTGAATTCCCATATACTGTAGACATACATATATACATATATATATGTATAAATATGTATCTATTAAATATGTATCTATCTATTGATAATTCTACTACAAGTGCAAGTGACCACACAGAAAAAAAGAAAAAAAACTAAAATGCAAATAAAGTGACTCGTAATGACTCTACAGAGGACGTATACAAAATAGATGTCTTAAGGACAATGAACAACACAAGTCCTCGTTTGAGCTATTGCACGTTCGTTCCCAGATGCACTTCTCAACCTCATACCACAATCCAGCGTTTAGTCACTAAAGTCTTAAACCACCAGCAGAATGATTGTTTTTTTTTTCCAAAATAGATGAAAAAAAGTTGGTGTACGTTTTGTCAATGGGGCTACTTCCTGGTTTGTGGGGAAGGGCAATTTCTGATTTCTCTTGGAAAATTTGCTTCATCAGTGAACTTTACATATGCTTAAACTTCAGCTTTCAATTTTTTTTTAATCCAGTACAGCACATTTCTTCAGTACAGTTCAGTTGTATTTAACTTAGGGACAATACAGTTGCAGTTCAAGGGCGATTTGTTTTCCGACATTTATGCTACACTTTGCCTTCAACTTTTTGTGCAATACATTTTTACTGAATCACATTTGAAATTATTTTCTTTTGTTTTGAACTTCCTCTATTTAACATCTGTGTTAATGTTGAGACAGCAGACTCTCCCCACTTAGATCACAGTGGCTTGAGTATGCTTTTTAGGACTAAATACTTTGCCTTGTTTTTGATGAACATCGTTTTGACTGTTGGTCATGACAGTGGGACCACTGATAAACAGAATGAGGGAGCAAAGTTAACCCCTTGAGGGCCAGCGGTTACCACGGTGGACAGCTTATCATGATCAGGTTAAAGGTTACCATGACTGGTTCATGAAAGGGTTAAACAGCTGCAATTTCCTCCCTTCGGAAGTAGTTCTCGAGCCGTAACAGTACACGTGAATAGGAACTTGAGAAAACATCACATCTCCCACATCTGGTTTGTTGTAGGTTGTCCCCCTGCGCAAAGCGCACACAGTTGCAGCAATATCCTGCTCCCGTGAGGTTCTGCGTGAAATCTAAAGGTGGATAAATGCTCATGCTTATTTCACCACTTTACTGTCAAAAAAGGTGGAGAAAACAACCGAGCTAGTGGTGGCTTAAGACTTGCGCGCAGTACTGTATGCTTGTGTATACATATATATTAAATATGTACTGTATATATTTCTGTATATAAAATGTCACTGGTGAGTCTACTGCATAGAATTCTCTCTTGTGGACAAAGTGGGTTTCCTTGCTACAGAAGCCGCTGTCTTCTCGTCAGCCCGTTTGAGAAAAGATGACATGCGGTCATCTACTTTCCAAGCTCACACTTTAAAATTCACACAGAGCTCTTTTCCTTATTTTCTTTTGAAAGAAAGTCAGCAGACTTGTTCTCCGATTAAATAGAATTTGACTCTGTAAATCATATGGCACATATAATATATACATACAAATTTGGCAGACCACGACACAAAACATGTAGTCGAGTGAATGACGTACTCTGTCGATAAGCTCTGTCTATAAACATAAATACGTTTTTTTTTGTTCTCTAGATGAAAAAATACCACTTTTGCATGAACGGTGGAGGTGCAGTGCGTGTGGAGGCAATACCATAAATAAATAAATAGACATTTAAAACCACCGTTTCCAAGGGCTCCCTCTGAGCGAAGGACTGTTTAGCCTCCTTTTGTTCTTTTTTTTCTTTCTTGGAATATGTCAAAGTTACGACACTCATACCCAACGAAGCGCGGAGCTTGTACATTATTTACAGGGATCCACACAAAGGGCTGCTGGTCGTGAGCGTTTACCCCCGCCCCGTGATTCGTCGTCGTGACGCTAGCCTGCTGCTAACATGCTATTCACAGTTTGTGTGCAAGCAAGGATATCCTTGTTTGTCTCTTTCGATCCGTGTACCATTTAATTGGCACTGGGAACACAAAAAAGGGACGGATTATTTAATTTGTTTTCTAATCTGAAAAACACACAACACACACACCCAAAAAAAAAAAAAAAAACGGGGAAGAAAATGCCTTGCAAGCAACACAATCAACCTGGACTGTGACCGCGATCCATCAGTCAAATGTGTCTGAAGCGCTCTTGCAATTGACTAAATGTATTTCATCTGACACAGAAGATAAGCTTCCCCTTGTTTTCAATTTATAATCACCCGGATTATGGTCTAATAAATGAGTCTTTTTTTTTTTGTGTGTCAAACAAACAAAAAAACTCATCGATGTTTAATTTTTGGATTTTCAGCTACTGAAAATGGAGGAAACAAATGACATTTATTTTCCTCTTTTTTTGTGTTTTTGGCACATCATGTGGTAACGGAGAGGGGGGGGGCGGGGGGCAAACAGCCACTGAAGAAAGACAAGGACGGCCACAAGCACTAAAGCGGCCGGCGTGGATTTCACAATTCGTATGTGAAAACCTCTTTCCTGGCTGGTGGTGGTCTTAGCGGCAGTCTAGGGTCCTGACAACGGGACTCGTTTTTAAGCATCTTCTTTGCCTTTCCCCCCCCACAATTTGGGTTAGCAAACGACACAGATTCAAACGGAAAACACAAGTTTGCATGCATTCGCAACGGCGGCTCGGCAAACGCTCCCAACGGCCGACGCCAGGCTCAGTGAACCAAGACTGAACCAATCGAGGTTTGGCGACTAAAACAGTCTACAGCTTGACCCGGCGTGATTCTGCTCGTCAGGGCGCTGAAGCCGAGTCGAGCTGCCTGTCGGCTATGATACGCCATTAAACAGTGAGGGCGACATGAAGATGAAGCTGCATTTGAGTGAGTTGGGTGAGACGGATGACACAGGAGCAGGGCTGATGGGCGGTGAAGGGGATCGGTAATGGTCAGGTTGGAGGGAAGCGGGATGGGAGGGGGTGGGGCTCTGCTTTTTCAGGAGTAGATGGTGATGACCTCGCGTCCGCCTCCGCGGACAAGAAGGACTCGGTTGAGACCTTCAGTGAGGACCTCAAGGAACTCCATGTCTGGTTGAGAAAGGTCAAGGAACTTCAATATGGCATCACAACAACAATTTAAAAATCAGGTCTGAGCCGATGAGATTGCTATTGCTCACCAAAACAGTAGCACCTACTGACCCATCTGAATGCTTTCCCAGATGAATTAACCACATGTTGTACAGCCGTGATTTCCGCTTGCCAGCCAAACGCCGTTCGCATATTAACCAACATACTCAAACACTCACATCTACTGTACAGACAGTTTAGAGCAGGGGTGCCCATTAAGTAGATCGCCAGCTAGCAGTAGCTCGCGGAGGGAGTGTCATGTCGGTAACTCTCATCATAGTATTGTTAACTCCCGCATATTATCCGTTGTGAAATTTGTTCCTTGACCTTCGCATGCTTCACAGCGTACATCGACAAATATCATACATACAGAATAGCCTCATGCCCATTCATCCCCTGCACGTTGAACACTTCATTCTTGAACATTCTTTTCATCGAGTCCAAAATGACCTTATGAAATTCAAGCCTGGCATTCTCATTCCACCCCATCCACACTCGTCATGTGTAGGAGCCTTGAAATAAGCATGACCTTAAACTCTTGGTCATATTTGTTTTATCTTACGTTATTTTCACAAGTCTTGGGGCTTACTGGGTTAACCTGAGATCTCCGGGATTGGAGTTCGTGGCATATCGTGTGTTGGTTCAGGTCAACAACAACAAAAAGAAAAGTTCTTGGATTTCTGTATCCGTGAAGTTGGAGGACAGGAAAATTCCTTGAATCCTTGACAACTCAACTTTAAATATGACTTGAAAGGACAAGGCGACAATAAACTAGTAAAAAGGTAAATAAGCATATACTGTACTACATTCATAGCAATTTAAAAAAACAAAACCAACCAAATACAGTCTGTTCCTGCGCACTTTGGCCTCTGAGGGGGTGTGTGGTGACATGCATGCATGAAGTACACACTCACAAGTTGCAATTGAGCTCTATTAATATAATTATTATATATAATATTTTAGGTGGGCCTTATAGTGCGGAAAATACGGTCATCTTCCAACGTAGTTCGCATGCTGGAAAGGTGCGGGCACAACTGATTTAGAGTCTAAAAGAGATGCACTCTCTTTTGAATCAGGATTTTAGCAAAGGATACAGTTCTCATCACCTGTCCGGTTCTTAGGTGGCCCGGGCATGTTGAGCAGGACCAGCTTGGCCTCGGAGGACTTCTTGATGATGGCTTCGTTAAGTCGCAGCGCCGTGTGCATACGTCGCACGTTGGACTGGTTCCTGGGTGGACACAGATGAGACAAGGATGTCGGGACTTGTAAGGCAGGACAAAGCCACTCGTGTGGTCGTGGATGACAGATGCTCACTCTCACACATTTTAATTGTCCTCATCCACTCATGTCATGTAATAAGTAGTTGGAGTGAGGTTTGAAGGATCTTTGGTACTTACAGGTTCTCCCATTCACTGCAGCAGGAGCAAGAAGGGAAAGACGTATATATCAGAACCAGAGTAGCAAGAGTACTCACACTCTGTACTTAAGATTAAGTACAGATACTTGTGTTTAAAACAAATGAAAACGGCTGACCCATGAGTGAGATTAAAACGGGTGGATTTTGCAGTTTCATTGATATTCCACAAACACGATATTCATCAGAATGCTGTGTTAAGACAAGTGGGGGTCATGTGGAACTCATTGTTGCAAAGAACATTTTTGACTTGACCTCCCTTTGAATTATTCAGCCGCGGGGCCAGTTTATTGCCTGGCTCAGTCCCTATCCGTAGTAGTAGATGTGTGGGTATCGTGTGGTGGAACCCCTGTGAGCACTCACGGCTTCATGTTGAAGATGTCCTTGATGCCGCACGGTGTGGCAGCGGCGGCGGACTTGCTGGCGTCCCCATCGCACTTCTCCGTCCAGGTCATCTGAACCTGCTCCCCGGGGCTCTGGGCCGACTCGGCCGAGGCTGCTGGGGCCGCCGGGGTGGCGGGGCTGGTCGGGGTGGTGTTCTCGTGAATGAGCTGCACCTGGGCAGGGGTGGGCACAGGGGGAGAGGCCGACTTTGACTATGAGGAGGAAGAGGAGGAGGAGGACGGATGGTAGCGAAGCCGGAGGTGGAGATACATGTAAATCCACGAGTGTTGGAATGCAGGTCAAAGTCACAGAATGTTTGAGAGGGACAAGAGAGAGGAAGTGGGGTTCAAAAACAGTTGTGTTGTCATTTGATAGCTTGACTACTAAACAGTAACACAGAGCAACTAAAACATGTTGGTCAGTCTGAGCATCCACGACCAAATTTGGATGCAGGGTTGTTTCTATGCCAAATCATCAGGTGGGTTTAACCCAGCAGTGCATTTCGGTTTTAATTAAACTTGCTGTACTTGTTGATCATGATGGGACAACACAAAATGTCAAATTTTTGGGTCAAATAGAGGTTTGGGCGGAATTTTGACCTTTTTTTGCCAGAAGGGGCGGGGTCGCCCTTCTTTGCACCCTTAGATCTCGGGAAGTACGGGGTCAGTTTTCACAAAACAGATATTGTTGGAGGGGAATCCACACCCGCAATCATTTAGAAGGTTGGTGAATATTTGCATAACTTGACCTTCCATCCATCCATTTTTTGATCCGCTTATCCTCACTAGGGTCGCGGGATGTGATGGAGTCCAATCCCAGCTGACTTTGGGCAGTAGCTGGGGTATACCCTGAACTGGTTGCCAGCCAATTGCAGCGTATACATAGACGAACAACAATCTGCGCTCACAATCACACCTGGGGACAATTTAAAGTGTTCCATTAACCTGCCATGCATGTTTTTGGAATGTGTGAAGAAACCGGAGTACCCGGAGAAAACCCACGGAGGCATGGGGAGAACATGCAAACTCAACACAGAAGTCAAGTCTTTTGGGGGGAAACAAATAGCTTAATGGCATTTGCATTCATTTCAGTCAGGAAAGACAATTTCAGACATGGTGTTGGCAATCGGTCACGAAACAAATTAACTCGTATCTCAAGGCACTTCTGTCAAATAAGTCTGCAAAGTAGTAGCGCACTTGTTGCTAATGAGTCGCTCATTTTGGTTTCTGATGAGCGTGAATCCTTTGAGCGAAGGCAGCACTAAAAAGTGTGGAATACAATGAGAACATATTAATTTTGACGCAAGACTGCATTAGCATTCCCACCTTGCTTTCCTGTTTCACCATTGCGAGAAATGTCGCGTGTGGTGCACATCTAATCAAAAGGCTTCTTAGCCGTCATTGATTTGGCGGGGTGAGTTTGCAAATTGTTATTATCGAAAAAAACAAAATACAAAACATGTAACCCAAGAAGTTCGACAACAAACAGAAGTAAACCCATGCAAGCGCTCTACCTCCTCCTCCGGCTTTTCCTCTTTACCGGCCGCTGGCGGTTCTTCGCTCACACTCAGCTGGGTGGTGACAGACGCAGGGTTCTTGCGCCGAATGGAGCCGCGGGATGAGTCAGTGATGCTCTGGATCTGTGAAGACACCACAGCAAGAGAGAAAAATGTAAAAAGAAAAAAAATAAATCAAGAACTAAACAGATGATTTCGACCAGTTTCAGTTTGTGGTGCGTGGCAGGCAATGACTCACATAAAAGTGAAACATAAAGCAACCATGACTTGACTGGGGGAGGTCATAAAAGCAAAAGGTTCAGATAAGTGTCAGTACATTCCATCCCTCTGCCAAGACATCATGGCGTCCACAGCAAAGATGCAGAAAAGGAATATGGCATCTCACCATTCTGATTTTTCAAAATACACTTCAGTCTCGCAACGCTTTAGGTGTCACGTCAAGTCAAATCAAGTCGAGCCACGCCGAGCTGAACCCGTCAAGTCCCATTCGCGTGCACATTTTTGAGTGTCCCTTTCTCAAAGATGAGGGCAGGAACTTTCTTACCTCCCTCTCACGCTCGTTCTTGGTCAGGTTGATCTGCTTCAGCATCTGTGAGCGTTGTTCCATCACCAGGGTCTTCTCGTAGGTGTATGCTGAGATGTCACTGTCGTGCTGCGGGGAAACACACCAGCGGCTTCAAAACACCGACAGACAACACTTTGGTTCAGTGATAGAAAGCGGAAACTGTCTTGGACAAGAAATATTTTTGAGGCAAGGCCATCCATTCATCCATTTTGTTCCGCTTATTCGGGGTTGTGTGGTGGGGCAGCAGCTTTAGTAGAGAACTCTAGACGGCCCTCTCCTCAGCCACTTCATCTTTCTCCTGCTGGGGTATGCCAAGTTGTTGCCAGGCCAGCTGGAGACAGTGTCTCCAGTGTGTCCTGGGTCGCTCTTGAGGCCTCCTACCGGTGTGACCTCACCAGGGAGGGGTCCAGGCATGCTAATCAGATGCCCGAGCCACCTCATCTGACTCCTCTCGATGCAGAAAAGCGGCGGCTTTACTCTTAAGTCACTCACGGATGACTGAGCTTCTCAAAGGGAGAGCCTGGACACCTTACGGAGGAAACTCATTTCAGCCACTTGTATCCGGGATCTTGTTCTTTCAATCATGACCCACAGCTCGTGGGCCAAGACCATAGGTAACAGTTGGATTAGATTAGATTGACCAGTAAATCGAGAGCGTCGACTTTCGGCTAAGCTCCTTCTTCAAAGATGACAAACCAAAAGAGAGTCCGCATCACTGGAGACACCAATTCTGCTTATCTCTTAGTTCATCCTTCCCTCACTTGTGAACAAGACCCCAAGATACTCGGACTCCTCCACATGGGGAAGGATCTCATCCACGACCAAGAGAGGGAATAATACCTGTTTCCGACCAAAGACCATGGTCCCAGATTTGGAAGTGCTGATTTTCATCTCGGGTGGCCCGTTGGTCGACTGGTTAGCGCGTCAGCACAGAGGTGCAGGATTTGTTTCCGGCTCTGGCCTTTCTGTGTGGGATTTGCATGTTCTCCCTGTGCCTGTGTGGGTTTTCTCTGGGTACTCCGATTTCCTCCCACATTTCAAAATGCATGGCGGGTTAATGGAACGCTCTAAATTGTCCCTAGGTGTGAGTGTGAGCGCGGATGGTTGTTTGTCTATGACTGCCCTGCGATTGGCTGGCAACTGGCTCAGGGTGTACTACTGCCCAAAGACAGTTGGGATAGGCTCCAGCGCGCCCTGCGTCCCTTGTGAGGGTAAGCGGATCAGAAAATGGATGGACGGATGGATTTTCATCCCAAGGGCCTCAAACATGGCTGCGAACCACTCCAATGAGAGTCGGAGATCGCGGCTTGAAGAAGCCAATGGGAGCACATCATCTGAAAAAAGCAGAGATGCAGTACTGAGGCAACCAAACCGGACAACACCTAGAAATTGGGGCCATAAAGGGAACAGAATTGGTGACAAAGGGCAACCTTGGTGGAGTCCAACCCTCACTGGAAACAAATCCAACCTCCTGCAGGCAATGCGGAGTAAACTCTGACATCAGTTATACGGGGACTGAACAGCCCATTGGATGTTAAAATATATACAGGTATATTTATTTTTTAAAAATTGCTATGTTGGTAAGTCACCATTTCCACCACTTCCACCATGGCGTCGATACGGAGATGATAGAGGAAGGTAGTCAGGTCCTTTTTCATCTGGATGCTGTTGTCGTCCATCTGGGCTACGGTGAAGATGCGCATCTTGCACTTCCTCCAAACCTGAGAGTGAATGAACAAATGTTGCACTGGGATGCTTTTATTTCATAAAAACAGAGAAAGGAGCTCGAGGAGCACCTTGTGTTGGCGCAGGAGGAAGGGCAGCAGCATCAGCATGCCTCCATCATGGACGATCCACCACACATCGATGTGACCCTCGGTAAAGCGCTCGCCGTTGGACGGGAAGGCTGCGATGTTTTTGGGTACGAGCAAGGCCAGGTGAGCTGCAGTGGTTTCTCGCACCAACTCTACAAGGAGGACAAGATAGAGGTGGAACTCTCAGGATGCAATATTTTTACAATCGATTATCCCGTGGATTAATTGAATAAAAAAATGAATGTGCATTTTTGCCAATTTATCACCATTTGTACATATTTCGAACCAACCCACCGACAAAATTCCTCCAGGTCTGGTGCTCGTCGCCTTGTTTCCAGTTGCGTGGCCATGACACCAGCATGGCGTTGTGCTTGAGGCCGCCCAGGCCGCTGGCCTGGAGCAGGTGGGAAGTGGCATCCCGCAAGTTGGACGAGACCGTCACCTGACAGAAGCCCTTCACCTTCTCTGTCTCCATCAGTTTACGTAGCGCCTATGAGGATGGGGGGGGGGGGGGGGGGGCGTTGTTTGGAATGTCAGACCCCAAAGTCAGTTATAGTTAGCGACATGAAATGGCTGAAATGATACAGGAAGTCTGCCCTTTTGGTTTGAAGTGGTCTATTTTTTTTCAACTTCCAGGGCAAACCTGTCGTAGAAATTTGGCCCAATTGCTACATTTTTGACCATAAATGCTACACAGATGGGGTGCGGGGGACACAAAATTGTGAAGAATCCAAGTTTTCATCACTGCCCATATTATTTTATTGCATTGTGGTTAACTTCTTTATTACACATGTATTAAGAACAATGCAGGAAGTTGACTCACTTTCCACGATACTCCCTTCTCCAAGCATCATGAAAAGGTGTGTAGTTTTACTTTATTTTATACGCTCTCTGTTTATACATTCAATCAGACTTCTTCTTACACTTGCATGAAAAAAAACTAGAAAAATAAGTAGATTTTATTTTGGATTGAGAAAGTGAAACCCTCCTGTTCCATTTGTTTCTAAGGTACACCAAAGATTTGCAATTTACTCAAAAAGGTTACCTGTAAAATGTTTATTTATTTAAAAAGTTTTATGAGGGTGAGTTTGGTCTACAGTAGGCTTACAGTAATCCAAATAAATCGTGAAAGAATAAGAATTTGTATAAAATTGCTTGTATTCATAGATGAACTGTAAACATACCACAAACTATGAGCCCAAAACACTGCGATATTATTCAAAACTCATCTTACAATTCTCCTTGATATCTATCGTCTTACAGCTTTGATTTCACATGCAGCGAGATAGCTTCCACTAACAGCCTGGGCTAAATTTAGCTCCTCTCCACCATACAAAGGACATGTCCCATACTTCCTGAAAACCAATGACAACTTTCCCATGATACAGTTCTTTGACACCATCTTGTGGCACCTTTGGGAATTACAGAAAGTGGACTTACAGTAAGTACATCTGGAAGCCGCTCATTTTTAATTCAGCAAGTGATAGAGGTTAAAAAAAATCTAGAATTTATGAATAGTGAACCGCAAATATTTCCTGGATCTCATGGAGAAAATTGCCTACCTGCTCGGCCCTCTGAGTGTGTTCATAGTTGTCCAGGTAGGTGCCCACCAGGGCCGTGCCCACGATGGTCAGGCCCTTGCCTGCCTTCAGTTGGTTGGTCAGAGAAAGCAACCTGGGTTGCTCCACATTCTGCTCAGCATCCATGCTCACCAGCACCAGCAGCTGAGGCCTGGTGGGGGACAAAGCCACAGTACAGGAGTGGGGTGAAAAAAAGTCCAGGGTGGGGGAAAACAAACAGAGCCAGGGCGCGAAAGAGAAGCAGCTGAAGGGGGGCAAGTAAAAAAGTACAAGTGGGGAAAGAGTGTGACGTGTTAACTCTTGTTGGTTTGTGATGGCTGTGATGTGGAGAATCGCATTAGCTGGCAGATATTAGATTGGCAGATGTGTTGTTCATTTCTCTGGAATTAGCCACATCCACCACACGGCGATGTTGGTATGTGCGTGTGTGTGTGTGTGTGTGTGTGTGTGTGTGTGTGTGTGTGTGTGTGTGTGTGTGTTTACCTCCAGTTCTTGGTGTGGGGAGGACCTTCCTCCAGACGCATAAGAGCATAACGTGCAGCGCTCAGGGACAGACCTCGAATGCCGTCACCCCACTCCTTCTCCGCACTGCAAAAACACGTGCACACACGCACACGCATGCACAGAAGCTTATCAATCATGTTGTCATTCATCACATACTCAAACATAAATGCAATGCGACATGACAGTCTGCTCGCTGCAGCTTTCGGTATTCCTGCACAGGCGACAAGAGATTTACAGAGAAAATAAAAATGCCTGCTTCAGATATTTTAAAAATATGTTTCACATATCAATATGTCGATTATTGTGGTTATATTGCATACCTAAAATACTAAGTAGGTTCTGTTTGTATTTTGCTCTTATTGGTTTTTTTTTCTCTCATACAACTATAGTTTAAAAGTTCCTTCTAATCATTATAAGACAAATTACAAATTACAGTACATGATTTTTAAAGTTGGACATTTTTAAATGTTATTTTTTTATTCCATTCACCAAGTTACTTACCTATTTGTACTTGACTGAACAGATATTAAAGTATAACTTTGGTATGTATTTGATCTGTGAAGTGAATTTTATTTTTACAAAATCTTTTTGGGCTGAAAGTGTTTCTCAGTGGAGTGGCCGGGATTTTTTGGGTTGATTTTAGTCATGCATTTATGTTATTTTATAATTCATGAATAGCCTATATTCATGTTATTGTTAGATTTATTTATTTTTAATTTATCATTTATTGAGTTAAACATTTCATGATTTCATATTTTTTTAATTATTCATTTTATTTATTTATTTATTTTATTTGTTGTGTTTTTGTCCATTTTGTTTCACTTTCCTCAGAATATGTATGTATATATATATATATATTTTTTTTATTCCAAATGTAATCAAATAAATGTTCAATAAATGTTTTTGTATTCTTCTCTCATGTTTTGATTTATATTTAATTCTCCTTTACAAGTGACAATTTGAGAATTTATTTTGCATTCCACTTAAGGGAATCTTGGTGCTACCAATGAATGTTGACTTGATCTGACTCCACATCAAATTAGAGCATCACAACAATATTCATGTTAAGCTTCATTATCACTCACCCTGCAAACTCAATATACTTGTAGATGGAGCCGGCAATCACCATGGCAACAATAGCATAGTACCAGGAGCACAGGAACATGAGTGTGAGACACAAGCTCATCCCCAGGAAGGACAGAGTCCTGCGAGGAACAAAAGACACAGGCAGTGAAAGGACATGCGGCCTTCGTGAAAAAAGGGCAAGGAGAGTTGGTGTTTTGGATGCGCGCACCAGTGGTAGAACTTAAAGCGAGGCCTCCAGTTGGGGGTTCGCAGGAGAGTCTGTAAGGCGCAAGCCAGGTTCACGAACATGTAGCACATCAGGAAAAACCTGAGGGGGGCACACAAAACACAGGGTGAGAATTTTCTGGAAAAATACTGGGAAGTCACAAAACATGTTTGAATGGCTTCTGTTCACACATCAAGCGTAAAAGTAAGTTAATCTTTTATCTATTTCAGAAAACGTGACTGTGAGCAAACTGTTCTGAAATATTTGTCACAATTAATTGATTAATTTAAATGGCAATCATAATCATGGAATAAAAAAATCTTTAAAAATTGTGGTTAGAATATTTTAGCGGGGTTACTTCATCTTTTGGTGACATATTTTAATTTTATATTTTAATTTTTCTCATAAATACCACTTTTTACGCTCACACTAACCCTCTTCTTTTTTTTTTATCACGTTATGAAGTTAAAGGACTTACATTATAAAATAATGCAACAAATGTTCAGAGCAAAAACATAGTTGCTTCCTTAATTCATACAAAGGTTCTTTTCAATTTGAGAGTCCTGTTATGATACGAGAGATGTTTGCAAGTTTATTGTGCAAAAATCTGTGAAAGAAATGAAAAGAAGATGAGTTCTGTTGTTAAAGTTAAATATTGGAATGGAGCACAGATAAATATGAAAAATTACAATTCACTTTTAATTTGCACTACTACAAAGAGATGAAAATTGACAGCATAATTAGCAGTGGTGTCCTTTTATTAATTCATGCATTTTTTTTTTTTTTTGTCATGATTAAACTTGCAGCAGTCACATTGACCGATCTGTTTTACCAAAGAAACAAACACAGCAGGAGCTTTTGCAATTGTTGGACCGTGTCATTTGCATTTTTCTCATTTCCTATGGGGAAACTCCATTAAAAAATATGACTTCTCACTACAAGCACCAGAATGCAGTTGACTTAACTCGTCCAGAACTGGTTAAAGAACTCACATGGACAAGATAGGAGCCACTGAGTCCAGGGAGGCGATGAGGATGCCGCTCTCGCAGATGAATGCGGTCAGCAGCAAGGACCACGTGGGCTCCCCGTTGGCCTTCCCATGTCCAAAGATCTACAAAACATACCCCCCAAAAAAACATTTGTCTACACTTTTAATTGGAGTTGAATCGGTACTTCTACTTTTGAGGTGGCGCCGATAAGACTGACCCGTAGCGCGGGTACGATTCCATCTTTGGCGATGGCCTGCAGCAGACGCGGCGCCCCCGTCAGGCTCTGCAGTCCGGCTCCGCAGGTGGAGAAGAAGGAGCCGATCACGATCACCCATGGCGATGGCCATGCCAATGTGCCGATAACCAAGTTCCCGTGCACCCCTTCCCCAAACCTAAGACAGGGTGGGCGGCGTCAAACCTACAGAGTCACCCTGAAACCATTGTATGGGGGCGGCACTTACTTATCTCGGAGGACCACGCCGTCAATGCAGGCACCGAAGAGAATGACGCTGGACATATCTGTGAAGGTTTAGGTAAGGAACGCAAACAATGTTGAACAGCATCCATCCATCCATCCATCCATTTTCCGATCCGCTTTATCCTCACAAGGGTACTGGAGCCTATCCCAGCTGTCTTTGGGGGACACCCTGATCCGGTTACCAGCCAATCGCAGGGCGCAAAGAGACGAACAACCATCCGCGCTCACACTCACATCTAGGGACAATTTAGAGTGTTCAATCAGCCTGCCATGCATGTTTTTGGAATGTGGGAGAAAACCGGAGTACCCGGAGAAAACCCACACAGGCACGGGGAGAACATGCAAACTCCACACAGGAAGGATCGAACCCACAACCTCCGCACTGTGAGGTCGACGCGCAAACCATTCGACCACCGGGCCGCCTATGTATAAAATGCAAGTGTAAAATGATTCAGGTGGACAAAATGATGTGGACTATATTTCATTAAACTGTCCATGCACGGCAACTGCAGACGTTGTGCGCTGGGCTTTATTTGGAGGGAGCCATCCATTTGAGAGAAGCCACTTATTTGTACCAAATGCTTATGTAATACGGCTAGACCATCTTTCTTGATAAAGTGTTCGCTGGCAGGTGTCTACTCACTAGTGCCGGGTTTTAATTTGAGTGAGGCATCCGTTTAAGAAGACAGCTTTCATGTGCATGAAAAGCTCGTTGAATAGATTCAGAGGTACACTTAATGTTGATTACTTCACATAATGGGAAATTTGCACTGCCATGCTCTTATTTGAGAGGAGGCTTTTAATTTGACAAATTCTTACAGTGGTACTTGAAACCTCGGATGGATGTGGGGGGCAACGCATGAGTAAAAATACAAAAGACTTTCCAGTAGTTGATGCACGTAGACCTCAAGCTCAGAAATCGATTTAGTACGTGATAAAATCTCAGTGATCAATGACTATGTAATTAATATCCTTCAGCTTTATTCAGTCACATTGGCATTAGGGGCCCGGCCATGCGATTAGGAAACCTAATTAAATCTACTCAGACCCCACCAGCTGATTACTGTGAGACAAGATGGAAGAGCGCATTAGCTCACTGCGTGCAACTGCAGCAGCTATGTCACTTTCCACCTGCGATGTTACTCCACAACAGACGCTTTCATTTAAAGGGGATGTCTCTTTGACAGGAGGCCTCCATTTATACGAAAATGTCCGCGTGAAAGGGTGGTGCCGCATTCAGCGCTGATGACTGTATTTGTTCAAATTGTGGATTTTGCAAACTATGAGAAATTCTGAGGAAGCCTTTATTGAAAGTGCTTGTGGAAAAAGGTTTGACTGAGACACGGTGATGGTGGACACATTTCTTATGGCCATGGACAGTTGTCTAACCAACTGCCAACATTGCCAGGTGTGGCGTCTATCTGAAAGGAGGTATTTATTTGTCCAAATTGCTGTTATAAAAAAAGACTGGTGCTAAACACAACACTGGCAACCATATTTATTACTCAACTGAACTGTATTTAAAGAGCACTTTAAAACAGCCATCGCTGTATAGTGGTGCGAGGTCATTTAAAGATTTGAAAACAAATAATAGGATCTTAAAAAGAACTCTAAAATGTATAGGGAGCCAGTGAAGG
The DNA here is from genome assembly GCF_001891065.2 of Hippocampus comes. NCBI lineage: Eukaryota > Metazoa > Chordata > Actinopteri > Syngnathiformes > Syngnathidae > Hippocampus > Hippocampus comes. The sequence goes on from NW_017805002.1 coordinate 3,685,757, forward strand.
GATGCCAGAGGAGGAGTTATGTGCTCCCTCTTATGGGTACCAGTAAAGAGGCGAGCAGCAGCATTCTGGACCAGCTGGAGACACTTAATGGAGGACTGGCTGACTCCAAAATAAAGTGCATTAAAGTAATCGAGCTGGGATGTGACGAAGGCACGAATTACTGTTTCAAAGTGCTCATGTGAAAGGAGAAGTTTTACTTTAGCCAGCTGCCTAAGATGAAAGAAGCTGGATTTAAAAATGGCACCAATTTGCCGGTCAAGTTTAAAATCACTGTCCAGTTTAACACCCAAGTTTAAGACTGCTGAGTTGAGATAATCAACTTAAGATAAGTTGATAAGATAAGAGGACTTAAGATAAGTTTTAAGATTTTTTTAAAACAGTGGCCTTGGACAGTTGTCTGATCAACTACAGACATTGCCAGGATTTCATTTGAGGGAGGCGCCCATTTGAGGGGAGGCCTTTATTCATGCCGAACGCTGATAGGAAATGATGGAGCGAGACAAAATACAGATGAACACAGTTCTTCAAATAGTGGCCGTGGTCGGTTGTTTCCAAAACAGCAGACTTTGCCAGGCTTCTATTTGAGCGGCACTTCCATTTGAGAGGAGGGATTAATTTGTTACAAATGCTATTGTAAAAAATGGTTGGCGCTGGAAACATTTTTAGCAACTGGTTGTTGCTCGACGCAACTGTATGCATTACCAGCTGTTTATTTGAGGGAGGCGTATATTTGAGAAAAGGCCAGTCTTTGGACAAAATGCTCATGCAAAAGGGTGGAGCTAGACACGATGATGCATTAAACCACAGATGTCAAAGTCAAGGCCCGGGGGCCAGATCTGGTCCGCCACATCATTTTATGTGGCCCGCGAAAGCAGATCAAACATGCCAACTTCCATGATGCTTGCTAAAATATGGACCAAAATTTCAAATTCTCATATGTAATAAATAGGAGGGACATTGTCAGCATTTTCTTGTTGCCAAACACCTCATTACCGTAACTTAAACAATAGTTGAATCAGCTGTCATTCTTGACTTCCTTAGATGATTTCAGTCATAATGGCAATGGGAAATGGTAACTAAAATGTGGCCTGTGTCGAAAATGTGTTTGACACCCCTGCATCAAACCTGATTACATTGCGCAGGCGTCTGGGCGAGATGATCTGAATAGGCCGAGACTGTGTTGCTTGCTGTGCTGCAGGGGACAGTACTGAGAGGATACAGACAAAGGAGGTGGTGGTGATAGCGGCGATGGTTCCCACCGGGATGGACTTCTGAGCATCGCGCAGATCACCGGAGCGGTTGGAGCCGGCCATGATTCCTGGGCAGAAGATCTAATGTCAGTATCAAAGGCAAAACCGTTGACTTTAACCGTCTGGAGGGTTTCGTTCACCTGTCACCGAAGGGAAGTAGATGCCAACCAGCAATGTGAAGAAGCTGGTGATGTCGGCCAGCACGTAGCGGTTGGCGTTGGTCAGAGGGTCATCCAGCTCCTCGGCAGACTCCATGTTGACCCGCGCAATCAGGTCCCCTTTCTCGTAATAGGTACCAAACAGGTTCTCTGCATGGATTACAGCAATAATCACCATGATGACTAAATACAGTCGTGTATGAGGCTTATGTTCAGCAAAAATCAAATGAGATTAGAAAAAGAGGCAGTCATTTTTTTAACCGACCACCAATCTGTAGATTTTGATAAGAAATGTTAAAAATGCGCTTTTTCTTCACCCGAACTGTTTTTTACTGGTTTCAAAAGTGTAGAAGCTGAGCAAGAACTGATTCAACCTCATCTATATTTTTTTTATGTTATTTGAAAAGAGGAAGCATGTGGCGCCGACCTGTCCAGATGCCGCTGGTCACTCCGGGGATGCCTTGGATCTGTGTCACATTGTTGGCGACAAAGTATTTGTCGCAGGTAGCGTTGAGCAAAGATGAGTCGCAGAACATGTTCCACAGCTGCGTGGTCACCGTCCCGTTGGCCGTCTCCACCGTCTTGGCGCACACGTCAAACGTTTTCCACACCAACGTGCGGTTGCCGAGCAAACAAACTCTGGAGGAAAGACAGAAAAAAAATATAAAAACTCTCAACATGTTTAACTCTTGTCATCGCAACGGAAACCGTATTTGGCCAGAGATTTTTTGGGTGATGTGTTGGGTTAAATATATGCATAATTGGGGGATGCTGTACTGAAATGCTCTCCAATGAACCAAAACCTTGAATGTCCACTCTATGATTATTTTAACCTTTTGAAACACTGTGAATTTCTCCAACGGTGTGTTGTTGCTCTAAGTTTGCCAAATGTATTTTCAGTTTTAATTCATTTTTTTTCCCGTTCATCTCAGGATAGTTGTTTTTTTTAGGGGACTGAAATGCTCTCCAATAAATAACATGCATGCCCGCTTTTTGATTATTTCGACTATTTAGTGTGAATATATTGATTTTTTTTTTTTTTTTTGTGAAAGCGAATGAACTGAAGCGGCAATGAGAAAGATTTATGTCCTACTTTGAAGACACGGATGATTAAAAAAAAAAAAGTTTTTATAAGTACACAAAATTTGGAAATACCATTTTTATTTCACACAAAACTAATTTATCTTGTGTCAACAGGGTTCAATGAGATCCAAGTACAGTATCTCTAAATGTGTATCTTTCAAGAAGTACCGGTACACTGAAAATGAAATTTGACTGACTAATATGATGAGTGTGACGAAAACTTTTTTTTCTTGCTTTTCGAAGCACTCCCTTCCCCAAAACAATTTGGGAGTGTCACCGTTCTCAGAGGTGCAGGGTTCGATTCTGGCTCCGGGCTCCCTGTGTGGAGTTTGCATGTTCTCCTCGGGCCTGCGTGGGTTTTCTCTGGGTACTTTGTTTCCTCTCACATTCCAAAAACATGCATGGCAGGTTAACGGAACACTCTAAATTGTCCCTTGGTGTGAGTGTGACCGCAGATGGTTGTTTGTCTATCTGTGTTTGTCTATCTACCTGTGACTGGCTGGCAAACGGTTCAGTGTGTCCCCCGCCTCGGGTCTCCATTCTCTTTTTGCTGTTCAATGGAAATCCTGCATCTCTAAATATATGTTTTAAATGTTTATAGCCCTGTTTTTCAGATTTAAAAAAAACGTTGGAGTGGATGTTTTTATTCTTTAACTGAAACACTCAAATGAATAGAACATATGGGCACTCTGGTGTCTGTTTGGACTTACGGGAAGTCGGGAGGCTCAACCCCCGTCTTGATGACACCGGCATAGACGGCCAGGATGGAGAGAATGACGCAGGCCAGGAAGACCAAAGCCAACTTATTGACGTATTTGACGCCGACAAACACCACGGTGGCCATGGAGGTGAGCAGGATGGTGCCGTACACACGCATGTTGTTGAGCAGAGCCGCTTCCGCCTCTGCGCCTTCCAGGCCCTCCAGTGGGAAAATGGCCGCCTTGGGCACAATGTAGATCTGAACGAGCACAGATGTGATGTTATTACAATTATTATTATTATTGTTATTATTTAGTGTGAACAATGCGGATGTATGTATGAAGTATACAGTCATATAAACCAGATACAAAAGTGGGGTAAAAAAGTGTACGTTGGTGCAAAAAAATAAATAAATAAATAAAATACAAAGGGTGTAAAGATGTATTGAGATGATGGAATATAGCAAAAGTAGATGTCAAATTTAGTGTATGAAAATAATCAAGTGCAATTTAAGATGTGATTAACATGGCAAAACAAAATATGAAATATAAAAAAGTACAAAGTAAAATCAAATAAATTTTAAAAAGTGAAAATAAAAAGAAAAAAAAATTACAATTTAAAAATATAGTTTTGAATCAAATCCAAAGGGAATAGGATGCATCGTGATTTAAAAGAAAATAATGTTGAAAACAATAAAATATCATGATATACAGTATACAGGATAAATCACAGTGGAAAATACACACCTGTAAAATATTTACATACTTTTTAAAAAAAATAATACGACAAGTATACACAAGTTTAGAATCAATAAACCTAAAATTTGAAAAAATAAAAAAACTAATTATAGGCGGCCTGGTGGTCCAGTGGTGAGCGCAGCGACCTCACAGTGCAGAGGTAGCGGGTTCAATTCCAGCTCCGGCCTCCCTATGTGGAGTTTGCATGTTCTCCCCGGGTCTGCGTGGGTTTTCTCCGGGTACTCCAGTTTCCTCCCACATTCCTTATTGAACACTCGAAATTGTCCCCAGGTGTGAGTGTGAGCATGGATGGTTGTTCGTCTCTGTGTGCCCTGCGATTGGCTGGCAACCGGTTCAGGGTGTCACCTGCCTACTGCCCGAAAATAGCTGGGATAGGCTCCAAGCACCCCCGTGACCCTTGTGAGGATAAAGCGGATTGGAACATGGATGGATGGATAATCAATTATAGTTTAACCCTTTGAGGGACAGCGGTTGCTACAGTGGACATCTTATCATGTGTTCAGGTTACAGGGTGCATGTGAAAGGTTTAAAAAAATAACTATTTATTGAAAATGATCAAATCTGACACACCTTGTATCAGGGAGCATAGGATTAAAAAAAAAAAAATCAATCCTTTTTCAAATGGAGTGTCAGAAATCCAATCGCCTTTCTTTGCCTGCATGGAGATTTACACTTGAAGGTCAGAGGCGAGCTCCTGCTGCCTCCTTGTTTATGGTGCAATTCAATCAATTTCTCCCACGGCGACAAATTTTCATGTTTGTTTATTAATTTTTTTTTTTTTCCAAGTGATGAAAGAGGTGAGAAGAGACCTGCTGGAGGTGTGAAAAGACGGCATTCTCATCATTTTCAGCAAAGGGTTCAGTATAAAAAAGGAAAAACAATCACCGGCCTTGGATGAATCAAACACCCTTGTTCAAATGCCAGGTTTTGTAATAAAAAAGAGGACCAAAGTCCAAAGTTTATCCATCATTAATGTGATGTCGGGGCCAATGTGGTGACCTAGGTGAGATTTTCTATGCCCAGCCCCTTTCATAGACAATTTTCATATGCTGACAAAAGAAGCAAAATTTAGATAATGTCACACAACTCCATCCATCCATTTTCCGATGTGCTTATGATGGGTGCTAGAGCCTATCCCAGCTGTCTTCGGGCAGTAGGCGGGGGACACCCTGAACCAGTTGCCAGCCAATCGCAGGGCACACAGAGACAAACAACCATCCACACTCACACTCACAACTAGGGACAATTTAGAGTGTTCAATGAGCCTGCCATGCATGTTTTTGGAATGTGGGAGGAAACCTACGCAGGCCCGGGGAGAACATGCAAACTCCACACAGGGAGGCCAGAGCTGGAATTGAACCCGGTACCTCTGCACTGTGAGGTCAACGCTGGGTCACCCTGTTACACAACTGAAAATGTAAAATCAAACCTTTTCTTAATTTCTTGACTTTTCAGTTGCTGTCAAACAAAGCATACCAGTGATTTGCTGATGCAACATCAAATTTTATCGAACGACTTTTTATCAAAGCGCCAACGTGACCTCTCTTCCTCCCATTTTTCCACGTGAAAATGATCCTTCCATGCACAAAAGATTTTGATCTGTTCTGTACTCAATGATAAAGCAACGTTTTTCCTCTTGCCTCTTTTTATTTTCACATTCTTTGGTTGACAGTTATCCGGAAGTGTCATTCCTTACATTGGGCACCGCATGGTAATGAAATACATTAAGTATTTACTGCTTAGTACTGTTTCGGACTCTTTTGGTAAATATGCGGAAATAATAACAGCAACATATTTTTTTTAATTTCTACAACAGCCTCCCATTTTTGGCAGCCCCTACAGTCTGCCATCTGCCTATCAGTCGAGCCAGCCCTGTATGATGTATAACCTATACAATCCAATTAAAGAGAGGGGAAATCAAAATAAACTACTGGGATGATATGGTTTGCATAAGTGTGCGCACCCTCCTCATGACTTGGGACGTGGCCCTGTTAAGAATTAACCAATCACATTCTCAATCATGTTAATTGTGAGTCGGTCTTTGATTCACCCTAAATAAAGTTTCGATGCTCCAGCAGACCATTTGTCTTTACTTTTAAGATGTGCAGAAATGTTAAAACCGCCGCATAGGAATGTGAATGTTTTCCATGTGATCTGATACCAAGAGCAGCGTATCAGTAGGCAAACGCGTTTCCTGCATCACCGCAGTCGTTTCCCAAAATAGCAGCATTCGTTTCGCGCGAGGATGAAACATATTCAAATGAGCCCTTTTTTTTCCCCTTCCGAGATGGGCTCCTCGGAATTGTTATTCCACAATGAAAACTATAAGCCAGCATTGACCCAGAAGACAGAATTAACCTCCAGGCATGATCAAACTCTGCATATCATTAAAGACACATGGACAATAAGAAGAACACACAGAACACACAAATAAAGACAAACACACACACACACACACACACACACACACACACACACACACACACACACACACACACACACTGTGGTCTGTTGTAAGTTAGGGACTGCAGCAATGAGAGATACAGTATTTCAAAGTACGCTCTTTGTGTCTTGATGTGCCCCTGAATGCAGTATTTGCATAATTAGCTGTATGAAGACGGAGATGAAACGTTTCATCAGCTGATCAGCATTCAGCGTAGAGAAGAGGTCATGTGATAAAGTCAGCATCTTAAATTTAATGTGGGACACTTTGGAAAGGGATGCTTCAGCGGAGCTTGATCTTAGCCAATCGGCTGCTTTTTTTTTCTGTTTGTTTGCTTTTTTGAGAATTTTTATTTCGAACATTCGGTCAAAAAAATGAATAATAGTACACACACAAAATAAAACCAAAATATAAAATATAAATATTCCAGAAGAAAACACACGTACTGCTAATCTGAAAAGTCTAGCTTCACATTACCAAGATAATAAAATTGCTTCCTAATGACAACGCAAATGAGACTTTTACATTTTACAGAAAGAAAATGCATACCAGTGTACCATGTTATCCAATTCTAATGTAATACATTTTCTTGTATTGCTACAGTTTATCTCACAATTATTTCCATCCATCCAAGCAGAATCTAAAACAGTGGATGCCCCAATAGACTTGGCCGACCCAAAAATCCACACATAATTGGCACACATTGAAATGTAATGTTGAATATTTGAAAATATCTTCATGTTATAATTTGCATATTTAATACAATTCAGCTCATAGATGAATACAATATGCAGTAGAATATAAAAACTTTTTATTATAAAAATTTCAGTGACTGGTAAATATGAGTGTGAATGGTTATCTCTCTCCAAGTGTGCCCTACGACTGACTTCAGCAACCAGTCCAGGGTGCACGCCGCTCCTCTCACCCACAGCTGACCTGCTGCAGAATAAAAGTGAAAGGGAAGTAAAGAAAGTTTTCTCACCAGGAGCAACTCGATGGCACCCAGGATGTACATGGCTCCGGCATAGGTGGTCCCCAGGTAGAAGCAGATCCCCACCGCGCCCCCAAATTCGGGGCCCAGCGAACGGGATATCATGTAGTACGAGCCTCCAGCTGCACAAACACACCAACACAAGTTGAATATGTCATATGATGATTATGCAGTTCCAAGTTATACAAATGACAGCTAGAGGACATTCATATCATTGGCATTTTATCACAGTCATTTTTTTTTTTACTTGATGTCACAATATCAGTAAAAAATGGGGTGGGGGTGGAAACCGGAAGATACTATGCGCCAAAGACTGTAACTTCCGCTAACAATCCAGGCTAAACCTGGCTCCACTCCAGACCTTCTTTCATAAGAGCTGTATTACTTCAACATTTGTGACACCAAAAATTACTTTCCTAATGAGTTGGTGCTTCGGTGCTATCTTCTGGCATATAAGAACATTACAGAACGAGCGCAAAAATTTGCAGCGATCCGGGAACATGTGAGTTTTTCACCACGCTAAAAAGAAGATGCAAAAAGAAAACAAGCAAAAAGGTGAATTTATGAATAGGCAGGGGCATTGGCGGAGCCGGGATTTTTTATTTGGGAGGACCGGGTGTTAGGGGTAGGAGGCTCTTTTGGTGGGGGGGTTCACAGAATATGCCAAAGAATCTATTCCTAATATTTTGCCTTTTTGTTTGATGACTTGTCATATATTTTCTCCCCTTGTCTTTTCATTCCCTGGTTAGCTTTACTTAAAAGTTAAACCACATAGTATTATTAACATTAATAATTTGACATTATATTAAAATCCCTACTTCGAGCCTAAAAATGTTAATGCAATTCGACCACTTTTGACCTAAGTTGGCGTCTGTTAGACCTTTCAACCATTGGAGGGCGCTATTACACTGTATAACAACAATCCATTTATTTTTAGCTTGTGCAAAACAACGGAAGAGTGTCGATGTCCGTCCAAAACAATCTGGACGTAAAAGTGATATGAAACAATGGCTCGCGTTTCACGGAGAAACCAACCTGACATTTGGTTTAGAATGTAAAAAACGAACTCTTGATTGGGTTCAGGAGAATTTTCTTCTTCCTAAATTGTGAGGTGCATTACAACATTATGTGCTACATAGCGCCAACTACTGTGCGGCAAAGGCGTAACAGTTGGGAGGCGTCACTGATTTAAAAAATGCTCGCAGGCTCAATCAGCGTGACTTGAGGCTCTGCTGCTGTCAATCAATTGACGTATAGTCGGGTGGGGGGGCAGTGCCACGCCGACCTCCCCCTGTCTTCACCAGTGGGTGGGGATTCGTGGTACAAAATAAATGATGTTTTTTTTTAATTAAAAAAAAAAGAGATTGGGCATACAATTCAAACAAAATTTGGGGAAAATATTCCTTTAAAGTTGCACGAAACTGACCTCTACTTTTTTTTTGTAATTAACTCTGAATGCATGTTGTTTTTGTTCATTCCAGCATCATTAAGTTGAGAGTGAGTGGATTTTCAGGATTCAAATTGTTGACTTGGTGTTTCAGTGAGCAAGACGGTTGTGACAGAGCATCTTTTTCACTCCATGACCGGTGCGCGCTGTCTGTGGCCGAAGTGGGCAGCTGATGTGAACGCTTGTGGTTCCCACGGAGCCAAGCTCCATATGAACTGTTTCCTTACTAGCAGCCAGAAAAAGTCATCAATTTGTAATGAGCAGGGCAATTGAAGATCCTTGGCCAGCAGCCACACTCTAATGTAAATTTTCAGGATCAAGATTCCCAATAAATCCTGCGATTTAATCGATTTAATGATTACCACTGTAAATGCAGTGGAATCTCCTTAGAACTAATGTGAAAAATGATCTCCAGTCTGCCGCCAAACTTCATTCATCGCTCCGTTTATGCACAAATCATTTCATGAACATTTTGTAAAATTCCTTCCACCAGGTCACTGCTAAAGTACATAGCATTTCGATGAAAGCAAAATGGCTGTGAGTTACCGCACAAACGACTGCAGGAGCTTGCAAACAAGCCTTTCACTCTCTGTCTTTGGGCCTCTTGAACGGGTGTGTACTTGATGATATTTCTGTGTGAATGAGCTCAGCTCATGCATTAAGGATATGTTACTTCTTCATCTCTTCATTCACGGGACATGAACACACTCTTTGACTATACACACCACCACAAACGAGATGTGCTTAACTTACAGATTTTCAACTTTAATTTGAGGGAATTTGAGGGAAACATCCAAATTCTGTAACCACTGTAGGATTTATAACAAGTTAATTGGTCGATATGCCTCCCAGTTTTTATCGGATGCCGGCCAGCTAGCTGCATGCTAGCATTGAATATCCTCGGGTTAAACCAAATTTCTGTGAGAAATACACCACCTCAGTCATGAACATAGCGGTTTCCAGCCGGTTGTAATTCCAAGATCAATTCATTGTACCAGAGATCTTGCGTTGGAAACGTGACGGCTTACGATGGTCACACTAGCATCATTATGCTACATTCATACCAAACGTGAACTAGCATGACTCGCATATGTTTGTCCCCGGGGGTGACTACATCAGGGCTTTTTCGAGAAGAGACCAAAAAAGTTGCCCTGTCAAAACACACAATATTAAATGGAGACCAAAGACTGTTGGAAACAAATCTATGCAATATTTTACAATTTAGACCAAGTACAAAGTTTAATGTTAAGGCCAGGAGAGAAGTCCTGTGCGGTATTTCATTCAATGGAGCAGATACCTGGAATTAAGACCCTGCAATAGTGTTCATATGAGAGCTTATACAGACAAGACTACTTGGAAACTTTATGACGCCACAATGAACTTTAGAGCATGACATCATCTACTCGCTAATGACGTGTTTTTGAATTGAGGAGGAGTCAGAGCATCATACTTCAAGCCACTACTTAACTGAAAAAATATCAATGACACCAACCGCGACTAGTCGAAAGTGACTTTCATTTCACTTTTTAGTGTTGACTTGAAAAACATGCAAGCAGCATTGTTGATAATTGAATAATTCTTCATGCCCAGGAAATACATTTGTGTCGCAATTTGTTGGTGTCACGCAGTGCCTTCCCCTGCAGTCGTACTTTCACTTCAGCCTCGCTCGCTTATCTCTTATTATTGTTTTACCACGGCACTTGCATTTTCTAATTCTGCCCAAATGAAATGAATAGAAATCAACCATAAGCTTAATCAGCGCTGTGCAGCTACACTTCCGCACTTGCCGCTTATTTCCTGTGACCCCCGGGGCTCGTCAACACACACAATTACCGCCATATACCAAATAATGTGTGTTTCAGATGTGCGGCCGCCACTTTGATTTGGCGTAAATATCATTTGTGTACAAGAATCCCAGACGGACTCTTTTAGTAGGGGACGACAAGCTGTGCTCGGGCTAACTTGCAAGGTGTGATCGGCAACTAAAAAAGGGAAATTTAGAAGCGGACTGGTGCCAAACAGAGACTCCGTCGTCTGCTCACCCACCTGGCACGACTCCATTCGTGGCGATGGCGCTCATGGAGATGGCAGTCAGCATGGTCTGCGTAGTGGAGAGAAAAAGATACCTCATTTCAAAAGCTCTCCTTTAAACACGCAACCCTTAAATGCTGTTCCTTTTCCATGCAACACATAGAGTAGGTTGTTCTGGGTCAAGTTTGACATTTGTCATTTTTTTAGTATATTGGATACTTCCAAGGAAAGTCATTAAACGTTCATGGTGAACAAATCACTTTTTGGATATGTTTATTTGGATGTATTATTTTGTTAAATGTCCAATCAAGTCAAACTTGACCCGAAACGTATGTAAAGTTAATTTCAAGTAACTTCACATGGCAGATAACAATAGACTGATCTATATGACAGTTCAATTTCACATTTGATAGGTGGACAGTAACTCCAGAGACACAGCTATTTGGATTCAAACAGTTATAAAGTGAAAGTTGCTCTCATTGTGTGATTTGGTACACAACGTTTTGGAGCACATACTATACACACATTTTATTAGAAATGGTTGAGAGGCACACTCAGGTATGTGGTAGACAAATGTGTTACATGTTTGACTAAATAACAGCTTAATAAGCTCATACTGCAAATCATCACGGTCCATTAAAAATCGTGTATCTTTTTTCATGTATTTTTTTTTTCCATTTTATATATCTGACACACAGAACAGAATTTTGGGGTGAAATAAAAACAAACTCTTGCTGCTGTCCAACAATGTTCCCTCTAATTTTCTATGCGTGTGAGCATTCACACACACTCGCTGAGCATCCCTTGGACCATAATGAGCAAGTGAGTGATAGTCAGACATGTGCACGTCTGCCAAAGCAGTCTCACACATGTCACAAAAACCGAGACCAAAAAAGTTATCAAAAAAAAGATGTCGATAAGTTCAAACCACCTATACATCAAAACAGAACAAATTATTCAATATAAATGTGTGACCCGAATAAAATCAGCCCTTACTTTCATTTCAGCATACAGCTGATTTTAAGTACAATAAATGAAGTCTCAATGACATCTGTAACAATATAGTCCCACCTTGCACACTCATAAATAATGGAGCACGTCATTTAATAAAACACAAACAATTCTGGTCACCTGACTTCCGAAAGTACGAAAGAGCCTCATTTAAGGGACATGCCAATGTTTGGAATGGAGCGGGCCGCGTGGTTAGCATCTGCGTCAGTTGTGAGTGTGAGTGCATGTATGCTTCAAACTACAGTAAAACAACTGAGTGTGCACCCTTCCACTACTGAAACTGTAAGGGAAGTGGGAATGGCGTGGTGTGGTGTTTGCAGATTAAACATGTGTGGAAATGAAGGAATGCATATCAAAATGTAATGTGTGTGAATGCTGCACGCTTAGGGTTATCATGTGCGCTGAGAGGGTCAGAGCAGTGCACAATTCCTCACGTGCACAGTTCAGAGGAAACACTGTTGTCCGATAAAAAGCATGTATCCCCCGCCCAAAAAAAGAAAAAAACTGACTGTTGGGAGTTCCATTTTTCTCCACTGGCTGGCAACAATATGAGAAATTGACACTGTGCTAGGATAAATTAGCATGCTAACATAAATATAGTGTACAATGTGTAGCTAACTTGGCTTCTGACTTCATCCATCCATTATCTGACTCGCATATCCTTTTGTAGGCATGTGAGAGCCTCTCCCAGCCATTATCGGGCCTTAGGCGGGGGACACTCTGAACTGGTTGCCATCCAATCGCAGAGCACACTTGGACAAACAACCATCCATGCTCATAACCACACCAAGGGAAAATTTAGAGTGTTCCATTAACCTGCCATGAGGTACACACTGAAATGGTTGCCAGCCAATCGCAGGGCACACATAGACAAACAACCATTCATTCACACACTCACAGTTGCAGCTAGGGACAGTTTAGATCAGGGGTCCGCAACCCAAAATGTTGAAAGAGCCATATTGGACCAAAAAAAAAAAAAAAAAAAAAGATGTCTGGAGACGCAAAAAATTTAAATCCTTATATAAGCCTTATAATGAAGGCAACACATGGTGTATGTGTCTATATTAGCTATATGAGCCTACTATCAGTTGGCTACAAATATAAAACGAGCCCTCATGATTAAATATTTGTTTTCCCCGCGGTGCACAACCTTTTTTGACCGAAGATCTACTTTTCGATCAACCAACCTCCCGCGGTCGACCCGTTACCGCAAATGCGCGCAGACGCACGCACTTACAGACGCATGCCACAATGAGCAACAGCCTTAACGGCCCCTAAGATGAACGAGGCATGTGATGCGTTTTTGCTGCGTGTTAACTATTGCAGCTCACGTGTACCGTTCAAAAATGCTTCGCTCGGCCCTCCAGATTCCCATTCTTTGCCAGTACCCTCAGTGAAATGTACATGAAACGCCATGTTTTTTACAACAGCCACCTGCCAGGCATCCCAGCCTGCTAATAGAAACGTGTGTCGCAGGCTATGACGCAAATCTTCGTTAACAGAAATGTTGACTTTAATATGTATTTTACACATTTTTACAGCATTGGAAAACATTAAGAATGTATGTGTCATGTTTTGCCTCCTACAGAAAACATATTGAAACCATAAATATATTTTCCTCCCCAATCTTTTTCCATTTTCAAGCATTTTTGAAAAAGCTCCAGGGAGCCACTAGGGCGACGCTACAGAGCCACATGCGGCTCTGGAGCCGCGGGTCACCAAACCCCAGTTTAGAGTGTTCCATTAACCTGCCATGCGTGTTTTTGGAATGTGAGAGGCAACCGGAGTACCCGGAGAAAACCCACGCAGGCACGGGGAGAACATGCAAACTCCACACAGGCAGGCCTGAGCCCGGATTCCGATCCGCGGGCTCTGCACTGTGAGGCGGATATGCGAACCAGTCTACCATTCTGCTGCCCGTAACAAACTCGATGGACTATATTAATTATGTACCAAGTGTACAGTGCATGTCATGATGGTATTTTGTATTCATCTGCAGCCATTTTGTCACAATCCATTTGATGGCTAATAAAAATGAATTTTTCCCTTTGCCTTGCAATGTTCTACTTCATCATCAATGGGATATTATTCAGCAAGATATGAAATAAGAAAATCAAAATGTGTGTAGATTAGATCATACAGTATATGCTTACAGTGCTGCCTGGCTAGAGATAGGCTAGGGGGGTAGAAAGAGCGAGGAGAATGTTCCGGAAGAGAAAAAAATGACAAGTGGAGAAGGAGAAAGCGAAGGAGTGATGTTGGGTGACGGCGCGAAGATGGCATTAAGATTTCATGGGTGCGCTCCAACGCTATTGTTCAACTGTTGCGAGTGACGTTTCACATGGTTGGCACATGAAAAGAGCTTGAGGCAGGACAACTTTTGTTCAAGTATTTTTCTCTTTTTTTTGTCTGTCTCCACTGCAATGATGTCATTGTTGTTGTGCTATTACATAATTGCTCATCTGAACACCGTTGCTTCCATTAGCCCAAATAGCAAGCCTAACATTAAATAAGATTGAAAAACATTTGAAACAACACTGATAAACATATTTGATATTCTTATTAATATTTTTAATAACACTTTTTAAAAAATGAGACCCTAGTGGTTAGCCCTTCTACTTAAAAAAAAAGTACCCAGAGAAAACCCACATAGGCACGGGGACAACATGCAAACTCCACACAGAGAGGCCAGAGCCGGAATCCAACCCTGAACCTCCGCACTGTGAAGTCGACGCGCTAACCACTGGACCACCGGGCCCAAATGTAATGTTGATTAAAACGGTTTGACTTGAAGGATATTTCCGAACAGAACTTTTTGGTTGAGGCTATTTGATCTGGGAAAATTTTTTCCCAAGAATTTGGGTTAAAACGATCAACATTGGAGCATATTTTCTATAAGAATTGTGGTTGAAATTCTTTGGAGGCATTTTCTGCCCAAAAATTTTGGTTTGATTTTGAAAGATATTTTTTACTCATAAATTTGGAGTGAAAATGCTTCACATTCTTTTTTCCGCAGCAATTTTGATTGAAGTTGTTTTTGGGTTGAAACCATAAATATTATTTCTCCAAATTTTTTGACTTGGGAGGCATGTTCTTCCCCCAAAATGTATGGTTGAAACGGTTTAGTTGTTTTAACCACAAATTTTGGCTGAAATTTTCGGAGTTTGCAACACAATTTCCCCCAAGAAATTTGGTTAAAATTGGTTAACTTGGGGATACATTTGTCACAAAATCTGTGATTGGCTCTGTTTGCTTGACAACGCCTTGACTTTGGAACATATATGATTCACGGGAAATTTGGACTGAAATTTGTTGACTTTGTAGCAATTTTTGCCAAGAATTTTGGTTTCATATGTCGGAATTGGAGAGAATATTTCCCCCCTATATTTAGACAGACTCTTATAGACAATAGGTCACAACTTTCTAGACTACTTTACAGCAAGTTAGATCCTCCAAGCTAAAAAAAAAAAAAAAAAAAAAAACAAGCTTAACCTTCATTGTTGGACAACTACTGACGACGCAGTGACTCCCTGGCTAGGATGAGAGACATTTGCCTATCACCTCATCCGTCCCCGTGAAGGTTGTAATGTGGTTAGTGGCACCTGAGGGCCCGCACGATGACTAGCCAAGTGACGAGCATCAGGGCTCAGGTTCTTCGCGCTAATCTGCTCCTAATGAGGCCACAAGCTCTTCTCCCGCCACAGCAGATAAGGCCGTAATTGTTTAAGTGTTTTATCTGATGGCGCGCAGAGGTAGCCCCGTCGCATATGCAATCGTTGAATCGCAAGACGACAACAGAGGAGGTGCGCCAAATCTGTCTGGATGTTGAAGGTGGCGTTTAAAAATGGAACACTTCCTTCTGTCGCAGCCTCCATCAACAAAATTGTTCAGACAAGGTGACACTTAACCACCAGGATGTCTCCACTCCTCCGTCTCATTTTCAGCTCTGTCATTTTGGTGACTTGACTTTTACCAGCGTCCTGCTTTTCTCCGCGCCATTTTCTGGCTGTCAGGGACATGATTAAATGTCATCAATCGCCGGATGTCTTTGACTCAGTGGATCGCTCCGTCCTATCAAGTCAGCACCCGACCTGGCCTGCAATCAAACCTCCTGCCGTGAAAGTACATTAGGATGGAATACGGGGTAAATGTGAAGCCAAAGCTTGTTAGCCTTGAGGAAAATACATTGAACATTGGACTTTGTAACTCCTCAATGGTAATGACATGTTTTACGTTCTGAGTGTAAAGTTGTGGAGTTGGAGAGAAAAAGTCAACATAGGACCGAAGTTGTAAATATTGCTTTTAAAAATTGCGAGAATAACTATTTTGCAATAAAGAAGCCATTAATTTACAAGAATAAATTAATTTAACAATTCAAAAGTTGGGAAAAAGTTGGAATTTTATGATTGTACAGATGCAATATCGTGAGTATAATGTCGTGTTGAAAGAAACGTTTGGATTTTAAGAAACGAATAAAGTCAACATATTTAATGTGACAAAAATGTAACATTTTGCAAAAATTAAGTTGATAATTAAGGAGTCTATTGTGAGTGAGTCAAAATTTGGCAAAAACAAAGGTTGAGTGTCGTGTTTTCTGAAAAAAAAAGACTTTAAAAAATGCCATGATTTTTGGAAGGTGAGGATATGTTCACGACAATATGAGGAAAAACTCTGACTTTTGCCAGATTTAAGTTGCATATCAGGAGGACAAAAATGTAACATTTGGCAAAAATTAAGTTGATAATTAAGGAGTCTATCGTGAGTGAGTCAAAATTTGGCAAAAACAAAGGTTGAGTGTCGTGTTTTCTGAAAAAAAAAGACTTTAAAAAATGCCATGATTTTTGGAAGGTGAGGATATGTTCACGACAATATGAGGAAAAACTCTGACTTTTGCCAGATTTAAGTTGCATATCAGGAGGACAATTTACGTGCAGGTTGGAATATTACAACAATAAAGTCAAGACTGTGCGAAAAAACTGTTGGGATTTTAATAGAATTAAAGAAAATGTTACAAGTCTCTTGTGTTTTCTGAAAAAAAAAGACTTAAAAAAAAGCCATTATTTTTGGAAGGTGAGGATATGTTCACAACAATATGAGGAAAAAGTCTTGACTTTTGCCAGATTTAAGTTGCATATCAGGAGGACAATTTACGTGCAGGTTGGAATATTACAACAATAAAGTCAAGACTGTGCGAAAAAATTGTTGGGATTTTAATAGAATTAAAGAAAATGTTACAAGTATGAGAAGGATTTGTACTGTATGTACCCAGTTTTACTCAAAATCACTCAAACTCCCATTGTTTGAATTTCATTTGTTTTTATTGCTAGTTGTTTGTTTTAACTGTTTCGTTTTTGAAAATTGCTCTAAAAAGCGTGCGATGAAAAGTTTCATGAGCTCGTCGGCATTGAGTGCGAAGGACACTTTAGGTCTGCTTGCATCCCGACCTAACGCTCCTATTTGGCCTTTGGTGGACCTCGGGAGCGGAGAGGAGATTGCTTGTGACAGAAGAGTGTCCCGCAGCACGAGAACCCCGCTTCATTAGCACGCTTCACTACGCCCCCGTTGTCAGATGATTTCTTCCATTGTCCGCTGCAACTTCAGCAGGAGCCCACTCGCGGGGGGATCTGACATCCTGGCGGAGGGCAAAATGGACTCTCAGGTGTAGGGACGTGAGATAGTGAAGACACGCATTGCAGGCTGCCTTAGTGGTGCATTTGGGGGTGGGGGGGGTGTTAGATGAGGTATGGGTAGGGGAATCAAAAGCGAGGGAGGAAATAATGAGAGCGCAAAATGAAAAAAGGCTTCCAGAAAATTGAGGAAGCGTACGAGATGAGAGTAAAAGAGAAAAAGGATGAAGCATCCGTAGCATATAAATGACTCCCCCCAACACC
>NW_017805002.1:3703554-3742203 GCF_001891065.2 Hippocampus comes
TTTGTAATGTACTGTCAGCTTTAGGGAAAATTTAATGCTTATAGGTGACAGTGAGTCCTGTAATCCGATGCGCCTTATATATGGTGTTAACAGTCTCTTCATAGTGCCCATTGAGTTGTTTCTCTGTTAGTCTTCCTCTGACATCTCGTGGTGATTATGAGAGAGAAACAATTGTAACCTAAAATGGTTCTGCTTGGCACTAATTGGCATGTGCATCCGCCAACACACACTCACAGACAACAACTTTGGGAGCTCTGCACAGCCATTATGAAACGAAGATGATACCAAAAGCATAGTTAACTACTGACTCAACGAAGGACGAAGGAGACAAGCAAGACTTCTTAGCCCCTTGTGGATGTGAGCCCACGAGTTTTGTGTGCCTTTTTGTTGAAGCACTTGTGTTCAGAACTTTTGTCTTTCATTTATTGTTTTGTAATGCCATTTGTATTTATGCCAAGGAATAAACCCTGTATTTTCATGGACTTCGTTTCGTGCTTAATGCGACATTCGTGAGGGAGCTACAGTACATACGGGTCAATATTCAGATTTCTTGGAGGTAGTATTTTAAATATTCTGGAAAGTGCTTTGTTACAGCTGCAGCGGTTGTGAAGCGAATAGGTGAATGTTGAACTACTAATATGCAGGGGTATTATGAGATGAGAGAACCAATATTTCAAGAATAAAGTTGCATGTTACAAGGGAAAAAAAAGTAATTTACTGCACATAAAGTCTGAACATTATGAAAATGCAGTTAAAAATATCCAGAGTATAATGTTATGTGTTATGTGAAAAAAGTCTTACTTTAGGACAAAAAAAGCAAGAAATTTACAAGAATAAAAAGTCTTACGATGGCATGCCAACATTCTCTCAACCTACATTGTTATTGCAATTTACGATTGTTTCCTTGGGATTTTGAACCAACTTCTCTTAATTGTAACGTGATTGTATGAAAATAACCCTTTCACTGTCCACTCTAGTAACTACTGTCCCTGAAATGGGTTAAAAAAAAAAAGAAAAAAAAAGAAAACTGAAATTTCCATTCTGTCACCCTGTCAATCAAAAGTGGGGGTATTGCTCTCAATGATGCCAAGTTGAGGCGTACCGCACGCTTTGCCTCTTCATGTCCTGTGGATTTTCACTTTTGTGACGGGGGGAAGGAGTGGGGTCGCTGTGGTGATGTGTTATGTAAGGAGCACAGGAGGAAAGAGAGGTGGTGGGCGGGGGTCCACACACACACCGTTCATGCTCAGGCTTATCACCCGGGGGCCTCTGCAATGATCTCAGCAGTGCGACTGATAAGAAACACGCCTCTCCCTGTGTGTGTGTGTGTGTGTGTGTGTGTGTGTGTGTGTGTGTGTGTGTGCGTGCACGTGTGCGAGAGAGAGAGATAGAGACAGAGAATGAGAGATGGAGAGGAAATTTGAGCGTGTTTGTGTTGCTGCCAGTGCGAGCCAGCTCGGAGCTTGTTTTTCCTCTTTGTGCACACTGTTTTCATCACGCTTACAAGATCAATATAAACTGGGATGGATGGGTAGCAAATACGAGTGGCATGCAAAACGTGCCCAAGTACAAATAGAAAAGCAGGGAGAAGAACGTCACGATTGCGGGAAACATATTGATGCTGTGCATGTGTGTGTGTGTGTGTGTGTGTGTGTGTGTGTGTGTGTGTGTGTGTGTGTGTGTGTGTAGGCTAGTTTGCCATGGTGGGGATTTGAGGGGGTTGTTCTATAAATACACCCGGTGCTGGAGGAGAATCTAGGCTGCTCACATACTAACACACGCACATACACGCACAGAACGACACACATTTGCACACACGCACGCCAACATACAGTCCTGACAAAATGCTCAGTGAAAACGAAGAGAAGACACGCTAAAGCAACCCCGAAGAAGGAACGATTTGGAATTCGGTTGACGTGTTTCAACAAGGGTAGCACAGTGAACTAGTGGTTAGTGCATCCATATCACAGTCAAAGAGTCTCAGGTTGGAATCTTAAATTTGGTTGTGTGGCTTTTCTTCGCTTTCCTCACACAATCCAATGCATTTGAAGACTCTATGTCAGGGATGGGCAACTGGTAGCATGGGGAAAAATGGGGGGGGGGGAATTTTTTTCTGACAACTCCCCCCAAAAAAATCTTCCAAAAAAATGTTCATAAAATTCATCATATATGTAACAATAATTTTCCATGAAAAATGGGGGAAATAGGCAGGGGGGACCACGAAAAATCCAATCTATGAAAAAATATTGACAAAAAGAAAAGAACAAATCTGTAAATATGCTAATCCACGGGTACCACCGCAAATAAAATGCAGGGGTCAACTGTAGTTTTAAGATGTAATATCACCAGGCACCACTAGATGGCACACATGTCATAGTTGCACTGACTGGGTCTTATAATGCCCGAATTAAAAAGTGATTAGGCCTAATCCTTTCTTGTGGATTTGGAATGATATGCAGGACAAACATATTACCTCAATTATATTCGAATTGAGTTAGTTGATTTTTGTGAAAAAAAATGCACAAAATGAGTTCTTGCACATAATGTTGGTTTCTTGCCCAGCGGTTTTGAGTCAATTTGAGAGCCTTTTGTTTTTTTGGGTTTTTTTTGTTTTTTTTGCTTGAAAACCTTAATTGTTGGCTTAGAATAGTAGATCTTTGAAAATGCATTGAAAAATGTATTCAGAAAAATTAATGATATTAAGTGCACACAATTTGCACATATTTTGTCCATATTTAAAATGTTATTGTCATAAAACTGATCAGGAATCACATAGTCCTATGCGGTCCCTCAGTTACCCTCCTGTGTTTAAGTTGCCCATCCATAGTCTAAATTGTCCGCAGGTGTGAATGTGAGTGTGAACTGTTGTTTGTGCCCAGCAATTGGCCGGTGACCAGTTTAGAGTTGCACCCTGCTTCTCTGCTCAAAAGACAGACAGGAAATACTTACGGTGGTGCAGCACATGAAGACGATTATGAAGGTACCGATGATTCCACCGATGCCAACGAGCCAGGTCATCCTGAGAAAAAGGATGACGCCAAAGATGTTCTGGATGCAGGGCAGGTAGACGCCCATCAGCGTGCCGAGCTGGGGGGCCTGCCGGGGGACACAATCGATGCTGGGGTCAGAAGAAGTCAAATATACAAAAGAGAGAAAATATATGGCAGATGCTCGCCTAGGAATAAAATAAATAAGTGATTCAAGATTTTTAATTTATTTTCATATTTTTCTGACTTGATAATGTTACCATTTTAGCTTCTAAAATTCTGGTATTTTGCTCAACCTTGCACAGGTAGAATGTAATGGGGCTTTTGTGCGCCACTGTGGCATGCAAAATGTTTCCTCTAATTTTCCTGGCGTCCGAGAGTTCACACAAATTCCCTGAGCATTCTTTGGACCACAGTGAGCAAATATCAGACATGCACACAGTGACCACCAAACGAGTTTCACACCTGTCCCAAACCGAGATCTTAACAAGGTACATGATTTAGGTATGTTACAAAAACATTCAAACCTATATCAAATCAGAACATATAATTGAATAGATTGGAATACAGATATGTGGTGAATGTGTGTGCATGTGTGTCAATGGAGTAGAACAACTGAGTGTAGACCTTTGGTCACACTCATAAAACTGTAAGGTAAGTTGGAATGCTGTGGTGTCCTCTTCGTAGATTCAACTGGGCTAGAAAAGAAGGAATGAGTGTAGAAATGTAATGTGCATGCGTGGTGCACACCAGCATCTCCGTGGGCACTGAGAGTGTGAAAGCAGTGCACAGAGGGAACATTGGATGGAATTAGTTTTTTCCTGGCCAATCCTAGCTGCATCCCTCAAATGCATCAAAATCAGGGCGTTCCGGGCGCAGTGCGCCCGAGTATACCGTGCTTGACATTGTTGAAACAGAATGATCTCTGTCCTCCATTTTCATTTCATTCCAAGCTGCTCATCCTCACTGCCACACTGTAATCAACCACTCATATTTTTCAATTGACGGGTCCTTGTGGAGGAGGGTGGGGTTAAGATATGGGCTCTTACACATCAGCCGTCAGATGTTGGCTTGTATCGCACTACATAAAAACAAATCTGTCGCAGCTGCACAATGCAGCTCATGAAGAGGTCGGGTTCGATTGTTTTTTTTTTCTTTCTTAGTAATTGTGATCTTATCCTGAAATATCAAAGTGGATGAATGCGCTATATTTAGATGCTTTATTCAAATTAAAGCGGATCTGGGATAAAAAAAAGAAAAAAGGCTGTGACACTGGCAGCAGGCGAGGAAGTGTATCTATTGTTAGGCTTTTCGAAAAGGAAACAAAGTTAAGTCAGCATGTCAAGATAGAATAGAAAACACTGAGTAATCACTGCACATGACTTTTTATGTGCTCTAAAAGATGAAGAAAATTGATATTTATGAAGGTTCATGCACAGGAGAGCTCATTGTAGACAAAAAACAATCAGGTATCACTTTTCTAAAGCAAGGTACAAAGGGCAAAAAATGTTCCTCTACTTCCAATCAAAGTCAGCAAAGACCTGATTATGGAATATCTCTAATTTGTTCAATATTTCCAATGTCACATCCTTACATGGATTTTGGTTGATCCACATCCTCTGTAATGTGAATGTGACCTGACGTTTGTTCTGTACCCTGACACAAAACACAACACAAGTGATTGTGTTGAATGTTTGTATAATTTGTCTCAAGTCATCCTCGAGAGTGAAAATAACAAGGAAAGGTTGTAACTGCAATGTGCTAGCAGTTAACAGTATTCTTTCTTTCCCGGTGGGATGCGAACAGTCCTGCTGTGATTAGCGAAAAACAAACAAAAAAAAAAAGCGATGCCTTCCAAAATGTTTTGAATTACCGATATTAATAATTGAAAATTTGAAAGTGAAGTTTCAAATTTGCTTCATGAACCAGTTATATTTTTGACTCCTTTAGATGGCACTCTTTGTTTGAATATAAGGTTTTAAGAAATGGTGTGTGTACTTTCGGCCCAATTCGGCCCAAGAGTAACATCTCGAGGAGTGAAAAAAATAGAACCAGTTCATGAAGCAAATTTGAAGCTTCACAACACGGTGAGGGCTGAATGTAGTTTGAAACCATACCCAGCGTGCCTTAAGGTTAAAGTGCCTTAAGGTTAAAAATGATTCCGTGTTTTTTTTTGTTGTTAGCTTATTCTTTACCAAAGCGGGAGTATTCATCGTTTGCATTCACCTACGTCATTATTTATTAATTTTCATTGACTCTTTGATTTAATTGTGCACTGTTGGTCTGTAACGGAGCAAGACTTTATGTGACTCACTTACTCATTGATTTGTTCAGTCTGCCACCTGGTGGCAACTATGTGTCATAAGATTGCACAGTGAAAACATCTCTTCATCTAATCAATTATTTCTGACAATTTTATACTGTGCGGGTTGTTGCAGACAACAAATGGCGATAGACACGATAATTAAAAAAAAGACACCCTAAACTCATTTGTATCGTTGTCACGATACATATTGTCATATCGCTCATCTGTACATCTAACTTTGACTAACCTTGGCTAAACTTAGCTCTAAGTCAAGTTCATTCACTTCAACATACTTTGTACCTCCTGTGCACAAATGACTACTTTCCAGTCACCTGTGGGTATGACATCATCTTATGGTATTTTAGGGGGTTTCAGAAAGGGCACAAAAACAGGAAGTAGATTTTTCCAGTGAATTGCTGAAAATAGATTAGAAAAATGTGAATGTTGTAATTTGTGAAGAGTGAACCATGTGTAAGCAGACCCTTGCAGATTCTCTCTTCATCCTGTCTGGGGTCTCAGTTAAGATGTTAAAAATCAGGATGTGCATACCACGCCTAATTAAGTAGCAGATTAATCACATTTGAGCAAAAAATAATCATTAGGGTACCACGATAGGCGGGCTATTTTGATAAAAAGATGAAGCAAAAGATGTGTGAATACGGTTAACAGAGAGGACTATCATAGACGTAAAGTCTGATAGCAGGAACCTGGTTCGACATCCACAGAGTTGGCGAATGAGTACATGATTGAAAAGACTCTATATGGTGAAGTAGCTGCAGACAAATTGAACACTTGTGTATGCATTCAATCAGTGAGCTTGGTGGGAGGGAGGGACACGCACTCACACCCTTATCAAAAGTGCTGCTTTTCTATTTTCTTTCAATTGGTGTTTCATTTGCGGACTGCAGTCCTGTTCTCTCTCACACACACACACACACACACACACACACACACACACACACACACACACACACACACACACACACACGCACACACACACACACACACACAAAATAGGTTTGGTAAGCGGGCCGGGAGTCAGCAGCAGCAATGATTTCCCGTGGGAGCTGGCCACCGTGAGCATTGGGAGGGCAGGCTGCTGCACAGCCACAGGTAGGCCAGCAGGGCACCAAATGGATGGCTCAGGTGGGTTAGATGCGCACCCTTTTGGAAATTTGCCACAGCAATAAATTCTACTTCCTCACGCTCTGTCTCTCGCCACAAGCCTCTCACCAAACTGCACTTTCAAGTAAATAGAGTCACATTCAAAACACGAACTCTAAGTGTCATTTCAATGTTGAACTACTTTTAAGTATGGTGTGATTTCACTGGTCAGTCTTGGGTGTTAAATTTCAAAAATTAATGGTTCTGGTTTTCCACCCTGGCTTTGGTTGTGCCTGTGTGCTGCCTCCGATCATGTCCTCTTCCCTCTTTGTGGCATGGCTGTCGTATATATCATTGTCACTTTTTTCAAAAACTACTTTCCATCTGTTTACCATCTCTCGTAAGCATACGTGTCTCACAATGTTTTATTTTTGTCACACCTTGCAGGCAAACAGTATTGCTTCCTATTTGCCTGTGGACATCTACAAAACTGCAGAAATCAGCACTGTTGACAACTTTGGTCCAATAAATAGAGATCGTGGTGAACTCCGTATCCTTGGTGCGCAACGAGGTAATGAGGAAAAAGAGGCCGAAAATGGGCGACTATTTACATCCGCGAGCAATAGATGAGTAGATGCTCCAGAAAGTCATGATGAAATGAGTGCCATCACATTAATGACTTCTGATGGGATTGTTCTGACCAGGAACCTACTGGAGGCCACTGCTTGGATCGCATGGATATGGGGAAGTAACACCTCTGCGGCACATTCTCGTTGGATTTCCAATTTGAGTGAGGGTAGAGGATGTAATTAAATGACGAAGGTATTAAATGGAAGAGAGGCGGGGATGGGGGCTGAGGGCGAGCTTGTAACACCGTCGCCACGCTTGGCTGGACAAACAAGAGTCGAGAGAGTGAATCTGTTCCTGCTCAGGTGTGCTGAATTATTAAAGATATGGCAAGAGAAGAGGCCAACCAAACTCAAACGTACTGAAACAAGCCAACCAACATAATATTTGGTCGGCTTTCCAGGACGAAGCTAACGCAAAAGTCCTGCATGGGAGTCTGATAAAACTGCTGTTACATGATTGACCAAACTCAACTTTTCAGGGGCAATCATTGTACACACTGAAACAGAAATTAATATGTTTTGGACAGTATAAGCAGGGGGATAGCGACTGAGCCCTTCTGCAAACAGCAAAAATCTGCAAATAATTGAGCCCCCCCAAACACGCCCCCCTCCCCCCAACATCCCCACCCAACACGGCTTCAAAATCACTACATTTCTATCAGAGAAGGGTATATCTTGATGAAAGGCAGCTCTTCACCTCACCTCAAATAGGTGAGTTTTTCAACAAAAACGGAGGATAGATTCTAAAAAATCAAAAAAATAAAAAATCAGGAATAGGTGAATTTGCGAATATGCCGGAAAAATGTGCAGTTTGAGTCGTGCGTACGAGCGCCTTAAACTGTATTTAATGCTCGCGAGTTGAGAACTACACGTTATTTCTCCGATGCGTAAGGTGAACATGAAGGCCAAAGGAGAAGATTTGCAAAATGTGGAGCAGGGCATATGCACAATTTATTATTTAAAAGATTCAAAATCCATGTTCAAAGGCTCAGCTCACTGAATGTTTCATGATGACTGAAACACATTTTTTTTTGTTAGTTTGGTGACATAAGAGCTTGGCAAAAAGCCGAATAACCCGTGCCGTTCTTGAAGAGGGAACTACTTTATTCCTGGGAACAAGGTTTGTCACATGGTCGACGGTAGATGAATGCATTGTATGTGAAAATACTTCTGGGCCATATATTAAACAACAAAATGAAAAACAGGAAGTACAGCTGTAACTGAGCGTGCCTTCCTGTACCAAATTTATATGCTGCTATGCAAACTAAACCTCAAAATATTGTTCAGCTGTAATGGGAATTTGACATATAACAACGCTAAATGGAAGTAACTGTTTGTACTATTGAATGCTGACCAGTTATTTTGCGGATAAGCAAAGTTGCCTGCACATGCACTAGTCTGTACTCTGTGTAGCTGCTCAAAATGCTGATTGCGCTGACCTTCACCACCTCCCAACAAGATAAAATGAGAGCACAAGATGCGGAGGGGGAAAAGGCTCCCTTGACAGATCTGTGAACGGTGGCACTCCATGTTTGTTTCTTTTCTTTTTCTTTCTTAAATAAATCTCATCACTTTTTATAAATACTTTCGTTGTCTTGGTTTCCACCGGACAAGACACAGCTGTCCCAAACCAGGCTATACTTAACTCCTCCCTGACATACAACGTGTACCTCTCAGTCAAGCTGTATCGCGTCAACATATGCCTCTGCCACCACTTCTTATTTAGACAGGGCTTTGGTGCACAAAAAAACACTTAAAGGTGAGGTTTTCAGCAAATAGCTGGGGATAGTTCCACAGGGAAAAAAAAGCATATCGGTGAATTTGTGAATTGCGAAAATATGTTAATATGTGTGGGATGTCAGTACTGTCGTAAACCGAGGACCCCCTTTCATAAAAAATCAACATATTAATCAAGGCTGATAACAGATATTTCGCTAGAGGCCCACCATGTATGGAAAAATAATCCAATGAGGCTGTTGAGAGGACAATCGGCGTGCTGTGAAATGTCAGTTTAACAGCCAACTACACTCGGACACTGCGCAAAACAGAAACTGACATTAATCAAGATAGATGCTCATGAAAGGCTGATGATGGGAATACTGATCTGATGCACTGGACTAATGAGTAGGTGGAGCAGCAGTGGATGTGTGTGCACGCTTGTGTGTGTATGCAGGGGTGGGGGGGATTAGTGCACGACAATAAAACACAGTGAAGGGAAACGGCGTTAATGTGGAAGAACACGGAGGCTGAAAAAAGATGAGTTGGAATTTATAGAATGACGTCCAAGCTCTGAACTAGAAGATTATTGAACCAATGTGTGAGCGAATTTTTATACTGCTAGCGCACGCTCACTGGACACATCATTAGGTACAGCTAGAGAGCCTACAATGACATCAAATAAGTTAATTTTGAGATTGTATATTTTATACATGGGGCAATACAGTGCACCCCCGATATTTGTGGGGAATGGGGACCGGACCAGACAAAAGACAGGGGGAAAATGGAGGGAAATGGGGGACAAGGAGTCCCCCACCCCCATGTTAAAAAAATATTGAAAAAAATGTGGAGACAAAAAAATTTGTGAAAATATGAATCCACAGGTGCATGCCGAACATAGCGTATGCAGTGGTCTAATATTCATTCATTCATTCATCTTCCGAACCGCTTGATCCTCACTAGGGTCGCGGGGGGTGTTGGAGCCTATCCCAGCTGTCTTCGGGCAGCAGGCGGGGGACACCCTGAATCGGTCGCCAGCCAATCGCAGGGCACACAGAGACGAACGACCAACCACGCTCACATTCACACCTAGGGACAACTTAGAGTGTTCAATCAGCCTACCATGCATGTTTTTGGAATGTGGGAGGAAACCGGAGTACCCGGAGAAAACCCACGCAGGCCCGGGGAGAACATGCAAACTCCACACAGGGAGGCCGGAGCTGGAATTGAACCCGGTACCTCTGCACTGTGAAGTCGACGTGCTAACCACTGGACTACCGGGCCGCCCGTGGTCTAATATATTTGATTAATTACGAAAGGTGTATGGAAAGCAAAATAAAAATATATCAAAGACAATGTAGCTGGAGGGGCGGCCCAGTGGTAGACAGCTTAGTGCGTGGGCCTCACAGTGCAGAGGTGTAGGGTTCGATTGCGGCTCCGGCCTTCCTGTGTGGAGTTTGCATGTTCTCTCCATGCCTGTGTGGGTTTTCTCCGGGTACTCTGGTTTCCTCCCATTCTAAAAACATGCATGGCAGGTTCATGGAACATTCTAAAATTGTGGTGTGAGTGTGAGCGCAGATGGTTGTTTGTCAATATGTGCCCTGCGATTGGCTAGCAACCGGTTCGGGGTGTCCCCCGCCTACTGCCCAAAGACAGCTGGGATAGGCTGAAGCACCCCCCCGCAACCCTTGTGAGGATAAAGCGGATCGGAAAATGGATGACTGGTTGGACAGTATATTGTAAACATTTTTGGATGAGTTACATTTGTTAACCATTAGAGCCGAATGAATTCAGTGGATATACTCCTTTTTCACTTCTGTTTTCAAAAGCAGTTTTAGTTCTGAGTTCATGTGTTTTAATTTCCCAACCAACTGTAAAGCGGTTCCAGCTGCATATAAAAAGAGGTAAAAAGGGAAACGTTTTTTTAATCCACTGAATTTAAATTAATTGGTCAAATTTGGATTGTTTTATTGCATTGCTTGTCCAAAACGTACAGAAATGCACCAGATCACAGGGCAGTTTGCGCGTGAACTTGCCCGACCTCTCAACATCTAATTCATGTCGCACGACAAGCAATCTGCTAATCTTGCACTGCAACACAAAGAAAAGCCATCTCCTTCTCCCCTCCTGGCTTGGCCCCCCCATCCCCAAGGGTAGTCGATGATGAGGGAAATGGAGAGTGGATTGCTGAGCAAGAAATGGAGAGGGGAGGTGATCGGTGGTGGAAAGCGAGAGAGAGAGAGAGAGAGAGAGAGAGAGAGAGAGAGAGAGAGAAACCGCAACAGACCATCTTAATGAAAAGCCTCTCATGGTGATGGAGAGATTGTTGGTTGAATGGGCCCCTGATTGGCCGAGCCGCAAAAGCATACATTCTAATTAATGTATTGGCAGGGTTGGGGTGAAAGGATGAAGATTAGATCTGCACCTCAGCTTAATGGACCTCAGCTTCTTCCAGCAGTATTCACACCATGGGTGGGCAAACCTTTGCAATCATCACATTTCATTTTTATAACGGACAGATGCCTGGCAATTTAGAATTTGAAGTAAAAATAATCATGGTTCAAATGTGTATGCAAAACAGATTATTTAATAATACAATAAAGGACTATGGATGGAAAGTGGCAGATTGGATGATTGACGGACAGACGGATCGGTGTAATTTACTGACAGAAGCAATGATGGAAGCTCCTTGAAAATAACATGATGGATTGACCGACTGGTGATTCCAGTTTTGTTTGTCCTGAAAAAAAATCACGGACCGACAATGACGGATGGGGGCCCAGGCCGCTGACTGATGACGAATGACGAACCGGCAAAATGTATATATATATATATATATATATATATATATAGAGAGAGAGAGAGAGAGAGAGAGAGAGAGAGAGAGAGAGAGAGATGGATAGATAATTTTGAATTGACTAACCAATTATTTATTTATATTAATATTATGTACTTGTAAAACAATGTATGCATATTAATGATATCAATTCTAATAATCTTTTTTTTTTTTTTGTAGGAAACAACTATGACACGATCCTTGATAATGAAAATGCCCCGTGGATCATATTAAAGAATGTAGTGGCTGTAGATGGCCTGAGGGCTATACGCATCATATTTACACGAATAATTGATTTAAATGGCGGATTCACTCAAATATACTGAATGAATCCACTGTGAATAATACTGTACTTTGTACAGTGTTCCTTAAACACAACGTCGTCTGAGTGAATACTTTTCTCACTACCTAGGGCATTGCATCTGGCTTTCTGCGGAATTGAAAACAGCAATTCAATTTGTCCAACGGTGTCTTCATGTTGCCTTTTACTAAACTGAATTCCATTGGTTTAGATTGAATGAGGCACAGTTCGCCCATTTATTTTCGAAGGCGCTTATCCTGTTGAGGGTCACAGTTGAACTGCAGATCATTTCAGCTGACTTTTACTTACAGGTGACAGGATACACTCTGGACTTGTCGCCAGTCAATTGCAGGGCACAGAAAGAAAAATATGAAATAATCTTTTTTTATCAAGCCTGTCCTTATTAGGGTCACTGGTGAGCTAGAGATGATATTGGCTGACTTCTGCTCAGAGAGGTGGCGTACACCGAGACTGGTTGCCAGTCAATCGTAAGGCACATAGAGCATAGACAAAAAAAATCCCATTCACAATTTAGAGTCTCCAATGGACCTAACATGCATGTTACTATAGATGGGTGGGCAATTCATTTTGCAAAGGAGCCAAATGAGAAACCCGAATGCTTGCCAAGGGCCAAACCCAACATGCTAACCTCAACTTCATCTATATACAATTTTTAATGTGTTTAAAAAAAAAAAAGAATATTGTCTTGTTTCAATAAATTGTGTATGCATATGGTATGTATTCTTATAATTAGGAAATAGATATTTTCAACAAAATTGTAAGTGGTCAATAAAATTACACCTTTAAACTTTAAAAATTATCACTTCAACTTTGTGCACCAACCACCAATTAATATTAGCCATTCCTAGTCAGGACTCCCAAATATAAAGGTAAGTAGAGACTATAATATTGTTGATAGTGATGTACAATGATACAGTGATAACAAACCCATTACATACAGAATATGAAATTGTACATTTGCATACAGTAGCATTAGGCCAAATGTTCTTGACTGTCTTTCCTCCACTATGCAGAAAATAAAAATATTACAAACATTTCTGACCACTGTTGTCATTTTTGCAAGTCGCTTTTTTGGAAAAAATAGTTGTGAAGGGGTTTGAAAAAATTGCTAAATATAGCAAAAACTCTGCTGGCACAACGTGTAGCTTTTGCTTGCTAGCCCGCTTGTACTCGCGTCCACACGTATGCACTTAAAATAAAATACTGTTTTCATGTTTACTTTTGAGTTCATGGTCACTTTGAGGGCCGTTCAGAAATTGTGGGCTGGACTGTTATGATCCCAGGGGCATACTTTGCCCAGGTCTGTCCTATAGGATTCTTAAGTGTGTCGAAGGAGTTACGCAGGGCTCCATTTCAAAGCCCTTGATGGTGTTGAACTATTATCATGTTTGTCGCATAATTTTCTATTTTCTATACGGCTTATAAATATTAGGGTTGTGGGTGAGCTGGAGACAATCCCAGATGACCCTCAAGGTGGAGTGTGTACACCTTGGGATGGGCGCCAGTCCATCGCAGGGCACATATAGAATAGGATCCATCCATGCATTTTTAATAGTGCTTGACCTCATTAGGGTCGCAGGTGAGGCGAAGTCTATCCGAGCTGACTTTTAAAGACTAGTGGTATACACATTGGAATGGTCGGCAATAAATTGCAGGCAAGCTTATCAGTGGCATCAGGTAAAAACACAGGAGGACACGCTGGCTTATCGACACAACTCATCAGGATTTCCACTAAAGGAAGTGTCTGGTGTACCAGACAGAAACGTCTAAAGTTGCCATTGGGTTCAAGGTGAGGACGATGCCGGTGGAGTGAAAGTGCGGCCCGTAGGAATTGACATGTGACAAGGAAGGAAAACATTGTAGGGGACGCTGATGAAGCACCTGGGCAGACACCACGGGTCAAAGGCGGCGGAAAAACTGTCAAGCTGTCAACATTGCAGAAAGCAGGAAGCAAGTCCAAACCAAGTTCCGCCTCCGATGATCCAAGCTCTTCGTTATGCGCCTTGTTATCTTGCTTTGCCACCGTGGCTAAAAATGCATCCGGCGAACAAGTCCCTGAGAAGCAAACTCCTTCCTGACAGAAATCGTGCTGGATAATGTGATGGCGACTCATTAGTGAGTGACATTTAAGATGCGACACGGGAAAACAAACCGGGGATTTAGAATGCCATTTGAAAGTGATTGATGGCTTCTAAACTAGGAGATTTTTTTTGTTCTTATCACTCGGTCGCTCAGCAGAGTTTCTTGAAAAGCATTCACTGGAAAAGCTGATCAAGATTCAATATCTGAAATCAAGGCAATATACAGTAATTTGCTTGTTCTTTGTCTGAAAAGGTATCTCTCAGAATTGGGCAGTTAATGTGTACGAGTGGTTCACTTGTAATTGTAGATGATTTCATCTGTCACAAAGTACATATAAAAAAATGTAATGTTTTCACATAGTGGATCTGGGATTTTTGTTTTCAGACATTATAGACAATAATAATGATTTTGGCGATCCTCGTTTTCATACTGTTTCATCTCTACTTCCAAGTACCATTAAACACAACCTTGTCAAACAAAGCGAAACTTGCGATACCTTGACTGGTTTCTTGCGGGATGACTCAGCTTCATTGTTCTCTGCCTCCTCATGCTCCTTGCTCCCTTGCGGCAGGTTGGAATAGTTGGCCAGGCTACTGAGCAGAGACGACACCATCGGACTGGTGTCCATTTCCTCCTATACATGCACAAACCAACACAATCATCATTGAACGCAGCCTTGAGGTTAAAGTATATTTATTCAAAGGGCATTTGCATTAAATATCGTACACATTAATAAAAATAATCAATGTCATATATGTTAATATATGCACCACGTGAGCTTGCAAATAGTAGGGGTTTTCTGGATGTTGGTAATATTATGCCCAAACCTAATTTTGCCTCGAACCCTCAATAGTCGCCATCTGTATTAAACACTGCCTTTCTTCTATCCAAAATGTCATATGGCAGGGACCATTTCAGGATATTTGTGCAGAGGTTTGTAACAAATTGCCTCCTTTACACGTTGATCCCTGCACTCGTGAGAGATTAGCTTGCATTAACCCGACGCTCCCACGCGGCCTTCGTGGTGTTGTTACCGACATCGATCAACCAGGGCCGCTGTTCAAAACGTGAGAAGGATCCTTTGCGCTGCCACGCGGGTATGCGGAGCTTTGTGCGGGTACCTCAAACAGGGCCATGTTCTTGCCATCATACTGCTGGCTCTTCTCCGCCGCCGCGTCGCTGCTGTTGATAAACGGGCTGCTCTCCTTGGGGTTATTGTCACCTGAAAGGAGAGAAGAAAACAGGAAGTCAAACAACATGACAGACGAGTTCAAGGAATGCTCACCAGGATACAGGTGGAGATGCCAAAGTGTCCACAGTTGGACTTTACAGGGAAAATGAATGCGGCTAATGAAGTGCGTGTATGCAATATGCTCAGTCTTACACAGTGCATTCAATGCACAGGCCCAAACTGCAGCATCACAATCAGTCTCTTGAAAGGGGCCACCATTATGCAAGGTGGCAGCTAAGTAATTTTTACAATTTAAAAAAGGTATTACAAAAGCAATTGATGAGGCATGTTAATCAGACTTGTTCTATATCCCCAGTGATTATCAAAGTTTGATCAAAATGCATTTGTATCATTATTTTGTACTTATGAAGTAGGTTACGTTAAATTATTCTTACACTTTGAGAAAAGGCACAATGTGTAACTTGGTACATTGAACAAAATATCAGATGCGCACACTCACAGATAATAAAGGGAGTGAGGCAGGAATCATGAAAGAAGGAAGGAAAATGGAATGAATGATGGTGGTAGGATGGACATGAGGAAAAAATGACTTCAGAAGGAAGGAAAGAAAGAAGGAAGGAGGGAAAGAAGGACTGAGTAGGCAAAGGAGGAAGGAAGCAAGGAAGGAAGGAAGGAAAGGGAAGGACAGTTTTTTACTTTGGAAAGGAAGCAAGGGAATTTCAAGAGAGTCACAGGATGATTGAGTGAGTGAGTGAGTGAGTGAGTGAGTGAGTGAGTGAGTGAGTGAGTGAGTGAGTGAGGAATAAAGAGCAGAAGTAAATGACTTAGGAAGAAGAAAGAGTGAGTGAGTGAGGAATATGGAAGAAAGATAATGAGTGAGTCGCAGGAAAAAGTATGAAACTGAAAAGTGAAAAAGGGGGGAAGAAAGTGGATCGAATAAGTCAGTCTCTTGGATGCACCATTTTATTTGGACTTCTCTCCATCGTATTTTGACTGGTTCAACATTAGTCCGAAAAGAAAATGACCCTCACAAATTTTTGTGCGCTTGGTCTTGTCCGCGCCTCAGCCCGAGAGCACTTACTTGGGGAGACAGCAGATTGCTCTCCCTCTCGCTCTCAGCCCTCAATGCCGCGAGACCAGGTTATTTATAGCGGCGCCGCGGTGACCATGTGGCATGACGCTGGCCATGGCTAGACACAGACCAGCAAATGATTCTCACAGACGAGGACAAAAGAGTGTGAAAACGCTCAGACAGAAGAGTGGCGACTGTAACACAAAGATGGCCGAAAGCATTACCACTGGAGCCTATCCCTTAGCAAAAAGTAGTTTATTCAAGTATACTTTGAGTCAACTTTTTTTAATACTAAATTGGAGGCAGTATAGTGCACTTTTTAAATTGTATATTTTCTGAACTTCACAGAAGTATGCTTAAGGATACTTGGCTTGTACTGCATTCAAACATATAGTCTCCATCCATACATCCATACATCCATTTTCCGATCCAATTTATCCTGACAAGGGTCGCGGGGGGGTGCTGGAGCCTATCCCAGCTGTCTTCGGGCAGTAGGTGGGGGACACCCTGAACCGGCTGCCAGCCAATCGCAGGGCACACAGAGACGAACAACCATCTACGCTCACACTCACACTTGGGGACAATTTAGAGTGTTCCATTATCCTGCCATGCATGTTTTTGGAATGTGGGAGGAAACCGGAGTACCCAGAGAAAACCCAGGCAGGCATGGGGAGAACATGCAAACTCCACACAGGAAGGGATGGA
The DNA here is from genome assembly GCF_001891065.2 of Hippocampus comes. Classification (NCBI taxonomy): domain Eukaryota; kingdom Metazoa; phylum Chordata; class Actinopteri; order Syngnathiformes; family Syngnathidae; genus Hippocampus; species Hippocampus comes. The sequence goes on from NW_017805002.1 coordinate 3,720,505, forward strand.
ACACATGACCTCTGCACTGTGAGGTCGACGCACTAACCACTGGACCACTGGGCCGCTCCCTTATAGTATACATTTAAAACTTTGTTTCAATACACAGTGAAACTCCTCTATAACGAAACCTACATGGGCGAAAATACCCGCTAGTGTGAAAAAATTTTCATGCATGGAAGCCATTCCCACTTTTCTGCTCACCTTACAACGAAAAGTCCCCCTGTTCCGTTATATGAAATCTTTTTTTCTGCTCTTGCAACGAGATTCACTACAACGAAAACAAGCCTTCCGCAAAAGTCTAATCCAACCTCAGCATGCCACAGCGACCTCTACTGCTTCGTTAGGAAACGACAACAGCAACCACCACACTGGTTTACACATGCGCAGGAGTACAGGAAGTATTTGTTTCAGACGCAGCGCGAACGTTGCGTTGCTAAAATGGCGACAAAACGGACCTTTGCATACCAGGGAGTTAAGAAAAGAAAAGCTTGAAGACAGGATAAAGGTAATAAAAATGAAAGATGGAGGAAGCAAAATAAAAGACATGCAAGAAATTGATGTAAGTGAAAGTAAATGCTGATCGTAAATTTCACAATTTCTTTCCCTTTTTTTCTTTCCACGCTGGTTATATGAAGTGTCAAAGAAGTGTATGCTCATACTTATGCACTATTGGAATAAAAATAAAAAGTACACATATACTGTTTTTGTGTGTGTTCGTGTTTCCATCTGAGATAAAATTTGCTACAGTGAAAAGTCCCCTGTTGTGAAAAATTTCTTGCTGCAAACATGTTTTCTTTGTAGAGGAGTTTCACTGTAGTATGAAGAAGTACACTTGATATATTCATAGCTGAGTATACTTTATAAACTATACTTCATAAATCTTATTGTTTCGTAAGGGATACGATTTGATTTAGCTAGCTAGTTAGCATTTTAGGTATTTGGCTTGTTTGTAGGTATTTATCTTGTTAGTTCACTAGTTTGTCAGCGTGTTTGTTCGGTAGGGAGTTACCTTCTTAGCAAATAAGTGCTAAGCATGTACTTTGGAAACTCAGAGTGCACTAAAAAACATGGGCTGCATTTGGATATTAATGAGAATAAAGCGTGTTTTGCTTCTTGGAACACACACATTCTCGGCATAGTGCACAGGTGTCAGAGTGAATTTCTGAATGCACTCTTAATTGCCTTGTTAGTTAGCTAGTTACCATTTTTAAGTAGCTTGGTTATTAGTTTGTTTATTAGGTAAGTAGTTAGTTTACAGTTTATCTGACTTTTTTGTTGTCTAGTTAACATTTTAGTTAGTTTGTTTATTAGCTGGCCTGTAAGGAAGGTAACTAGCTTGTTTATCTGGATTGTAACATACATTTTTAAGATTTTATTTTATTTGTTTTTGTAGAGCTCATTCAGGTTGCTGCTTCATGATCCTCTGTTTTAAGCGCTGGCTAATTTCTTGTCATCACTGTGATAATGTGCAACAATTTCTGCCACTTGAAAGTTGATTGACATTTCTGGATTGAGGGACGTAGGCAAATCCAGTAAGGTAAACCATCACTTCTGGCCATAGTCATTAATAAGAGATAAGAGCCAACATGTTATATGCAAATAATTTGTCACAATTTGCCATATTAAGGAACCTTTGCTTTGTTGTTTGTAGCTATTAGCATTTCTTTCAAGATCAAAGCATGAAATGTTGATCAAAGGAGCTTGCGGTCTGATGAAAGGGACAAACAAATGATCTGATGCACACAATGCTGAGTACATGTGAAGGTCGCATGTCCCCAAATAACGGGTTTCTTTACGGCTCATTTCTTGCTGCTCCCTCACAATTAAACTCCATCATTGCACAAATGATGGACGGCCCATTTCAGGGAACATGACACAGCTCAAGAAGAACTCGCCTCCCCCTGAGCGGCTTATTGTGCCGCGATCTCATGGGAGGCGTCCAAAAGCGGCTCATGCTGTCAAAGCCTCTTGCTATCGATGATGCAAATCCACAGATTTGAGGCTCACTGCGAATGGGATCCTCTTATGTAAAAAAATTAATAAAAAAAATTAAAAAACACAACCCCGCCCAATTCAAACGTTTCTTTGAATACAACACATTTTCTGTAACGTTTGTCCTTACGGGTGAGCTGAGGCAAATACCAAGTGTCTTTTGGTGAGCGAGGTGGGGTACACCCTGGATTGTCCATCAGTCAATCGCAGGGCACACAAACATCTATTCATGCTCATGTAGACAGCTATGGACAATTTAGAGTCTACAACGAACCCGACATGCATGTGTGGAGTCTATCCCGGTTGACTTTCACCCTGGCCTGGTCACCACTCAATCATAGGTGATGTAGACCAGTGTTTTTCAACCTTTTTTGAGCCAGGGCACGTTTTTTACATTGGAAAAATTTTGCGGCACACCACTAACCAAAAATGTGATAAAATGACACTCTGAACAGTGTATTTAATTAAAATATAATTTCTCAGTTTATTTATACTCAATCAGTGTGAAACCTGGGGCTGTTTAGATCAGGTTTTTTCAAACTTTTTTGAACTTTTTTTTCATTGAAAAAAATCTCTCGGCACACCACTAGCTGAAAATGTGACCCCCCACTTATTTTACCAACTAACGTGTTATATTGTTACTATAACCGTTTTTAACATTGAAGAATGACGTTATAACAGCTTGAATTGGAATCTAATGAACACAAAGAAAACAGTATTTTATCATCTTTCATATTTATTGTTTCACCGTCGTCCTGCATTCATGCGTCACAAATTCGCGTGTCTCTCGTCGTAACAGGAGGCAATTGGCTAGCTGTTGCCGCTCCCTAGCGGTATGGGAGGGTACTACATAATTATTTTCTGGGCGAAAGACCGCACAGGCATAAAAATTGGATATTTTCCCACGGCACACCTGACAATGTCTCGCGGCACACCAGTGTGCCGTGGCACACCGGTTGAAAAACACTGATGTAGACGAATGACCACTTGCCCTCAGCAGGGGCGTCTTTTGGTGGGGAAGATGAGAGCTATCTGGTGAACACTGTTGAACCCCCCAACATGTGTCAACAAAATATTTTTTGTTGACAAAATATTTTTTGTTGACACATTTTAAAAGTAAAATATCTATCAAATATCTGCTCTGACATCGGTCAGGGCAGACACTAATGGTAAATTGTAAACGGAGTGCAACTTAGATAGTACTTTATCTACACCATATGGTGTCCAAGGCGCTTGACAAAGCCTCACATTCACCCATTCTCACACACATTCATACACTCATGGGAGGCTGCTGCCAAGCAGGGCGCTGCCACATCCACCGGGATGAAATTTAGGGTTCAGTATCTTGCTCAAGGACACTTCAACATGGTCACAAGAGTTGAGGATGGAACATTTCATTGTCATTAGCTGGATCAGGCCGTCCATAAAAAAAAAAAAAAAAAAGATTACATTAAGACATTAAAAATTGCTGCGAGTACACCGTTCAACTAACTAATGCATACTACAGCGGAGAGCTGAAATGAACTGCACTTGTCATCTGTTCTCAAAAAAAAAAAAAAACGTAGGTTGCTTTTGTGCAAGGTGCCTTTGTTGATTGTCGTTGTTGTGAGTGTGTTGACGATCTTCCGGGCAACCAGCCAAAGCAGATGCAATGTCCCAGACACGCCATCTACTCAACTTAGGCTTCTCCGAAACATGCTGACTCCCACAACTTGTCCATTACTCAATTTGTCACACAGAGCTACATTTTGGGGTACATTTTAGGCTTTAGCAGTAGACGTGTAACTATACCATACATATCAATATTAGACCTAAATTGTACACTGTTTTTTTTTTTAATGATACAATTCGATACAATAAAGCCCGTGTTTCAATGAGTTGCAAAGGTTTGAAAGTGTGCCGCACGTTTTTTTTTTGTTGTTTTTTTTTGTCAGTTCAGTGTTGCAAGCTGTTGCAATGACGTTCGCCCAATATTTCCAAACACTTGTGATAGTCACAAGAGGTTTTTCTTGTCCCCATCAAATTTTGAACATGCTCAGAATTTCTTTGCGACAAGTAAAATTAAGTATTGGGAATTTTGTTAGTTACATCATATTGAGTCAATCAATCAATAATGATCATTGGGCAGACACATGTATACACCGATTAAATTGTCACTCCGCTATTGAGCAGGGTTAATAGAGTTCACATATTAAGTCAGGTCAGACAAAAAGACGACATAAACAGGCTGGCGGAGTGAATAGACTGATTGTTGGTCCACAAGTGCTTCCCTCACAAGTACTGTGTTTGCACATTTTGCGGCTCACAAGCCCAGTTCACAGTTCTCCAGTTCTTTGGACAGAGCCATTAGGGAGCACTCGTCCAGAAGTATTTGAATTTGTGCTATCGACCAGCGCTGTGCGCTCGTGAAGAGACTGAAAAACTAACAATAGCCATTATTATGGGAGGGCGTAAAACTTTAATGCGTCATATTGAGTGGCAAAATAGAAGAAACACAAACAAGTACGATGCAAGGGAATTGTACAAAACAAATTGTTGTGGAGATGTTACCAAGTGATGCTTCTCACCACCAAAAAAATACAAATAAAAAGACCAAAAACATGCCGAAAATTTTCAAAAATGTAAAGAATGATACATCCTTGCTCATGATACTGATACATTTCATATTTCAATAAAATTGTTGGCAACACTTTTTAAAACCATCATTACTACTAATTACGGTATATCAATCCGCTAAAATGACAAAATAAAATACATATGAAAATTAGCCTTTGTAATCTATATATATTTCACCTATGAAAGTAGAAATAAAAAATGAAATATAATTAAACATCTGTCACGTTAATAGTCGCTCTCTAAGGCAGGATGACTTTGGAAAATTATGCGAATTATGTGATAAGGGTGTTGAAGTTTGCAAAACACACACATACACAGACATTGTTTGAAATGTACACATCAACTCACCTTTTATTGTATATATATATAAAAAAAATAAACAGTATTTATAGTTATTTAGTTATATAGTTACTAATTTAGCATTAGTAATGCCCTGTTATTGTAGCATTAAATATTCATTTATTTGTAACTATTACACACTATATTTGTATTATATATATATTTAATGTGATGTCTTTGAGATATGCACATTGCGACGATACTTTGGCAATACAGTATAAGATAAGAAAACCTTTATTTGTCCCACATTGGGGAAATATATATATATATATATATATATATATATACACACACATATATATGTATTGTGCGGCCCTAATTTTTTCCAAGAGTATTATCATCGTAAAACAATCGTGAAACTGAAAGTTTGTTAAAATTGTTTCAAATTATTTGTGTTCCTCTTAATACAAATTTTCATCATCATCATCATTTAATCAACTCAAGTAATTCAAATGAACAGAAAATATTAAAAAAAAAAGACATTTTAAATATAAAATCATTAGATTTTTAATTATGCAAATAAACTTAATCTGTTCATCATATTTTTGGGGAGACCATCCTCATATCATTTACTGTTCAAAAACTGAGCATTCGTGATTATCAGAACACATCCCACAATATTTGATACGGCTCAGGTATTGGATCTTATATATGTTGTGGCCCCTTAGTCGGAAGCATGAAATCAAAGAGAAATTTTAAGATTTGAAAGCAAACGAGCAAGATGCACAGAAATGAAGTTGCATTTTCTGGCCATCACTGCTTACGATGCATCACCGAGTTCCGCTGCTAATTCTGTTCACAGGAGTACACAAACACTCTTGTCTGCCAGCAGAGAGGCTCGAGGTCTCTTCTGGCTCGCCCGCTGCCGGTGGAGCGACGTGAAGGATTAAGGTCACCTTAATCTAAATTCCAGTCAAATCGGGATTGAAAATATATTAACATGTAGCCAGAGTGATCCTCGGGACGTTCTGACAACACAGCAAAGAGCTTTTTGGGGGGTTATTAATCATCGAGGCAGATCACAAGGATAGTTTGATGAAAAATGTTTTCAAAAGGGCAGCCGGGTACTAAAGTGGTTCGCATAGGTGGCTCACAGTTCTGAGTGTCTGGGTTTGAATCTAAAAGATGGACTTTCAGAGGAACTGGTTGAGACTTGCGCCCACTACTTGAAACCAAAAACGAGCATTGTACCTGAATGAGTTCACTGAACAAAAGTGCAAACTTGTTTGCAAAGAAAAGTAACTTTGCCAACACTGCCACAAAAGTACTTCACGAACATAAGCATCGGTGGCGATCAACATTTGGATTCCAGTTCAAGCATCTTAACGTCCAGAGCAGTGAATGAATTTAAATTAAACTGGATCGTGTGTGGTAAAGTTTTACTTCTAATCAAAAAAAAAACCAAAACTCAATTTAAGCAGAAAGTAAGCTATTTTTTACTTTTTTTCAAAACTGCAATGTCTTCCAAAGCACTGCGGACAGAAGATATATTTGCCGATTGCATGCTGGCAAAGTTAACAACACTGCGATTGGCTGATGCATCCTCTCTTCCAACAAGCTACGAAGGACAAAAGAATGTATGTGTGTGTGTGTGTGTGTGTGTGTGTGTGTGTGTGTGTGTGTGTGTGTGTGTGTGTGTGTGTGTGCGCATGTGTGTGTGTGTGGGGGGGGGTAATTTATCTTGCATCAAATTCTGCACAAGTGAATTACACACTTTGACAGGCACAAACAGAGTAACGTGGGGAGGAATAAAATAGCAACAGCATATGGTTACATGCCCACATCTGCCCACACACACACGCACGCACGCACGCACGCACGCACGCACGCACGCACGCACACACACACACACACACACACACACACACACACGGTCATAAATACTAAATAGACATTTTCTTATTTCCTTGCCGCTTCCCAGCTGCTGTGGCGGCAATGGCAGAAGCACATCAGAGACGGAGCATCCTTGTATAAGAGGATCTTTTTTTCTCCCCCACTCCCCCGCCTCCTTTATTATTCTCGGCCGGGATGCATGTTTTTGTCACTGTTACTGTTTGTGACTGCAGGAGTGGACCCCTGCCCTTATCAGTATTCAGGCTGCCGCTTTGGCTCAATATGAATTTTAATGCCTCGCCGCCTTCCCTTTTGACAAGGGTCACTCCGCTTTCCCTTCAACTTCTCTGTTTCCTGAGCCCGCTTCCTGATTGGCTTGCTGGCCCACAACGGAGGCATGGATAAGAAAGCACACGGAGGCTTTTCGCATGTTCTCCAGGTCTTATTCTCAAATCTCATGAGGATGAAAGGGTGAGTCTCTGTCCGCCCTCGCTGCTAGCTGGCTGTGAGTGTCGGGATTAACTTGGATTTAATGGAGGGTCAGCGCTTTAACAACGCCTTCCAAACAGCACCCTCGCTAATCTGGAGACGGAAATAACAAATAAAGGTGACTAAACCTCCTTGATTTAATCTACAAAACAAAAAAGTGCACATATACAATAAAGTTACACAACAAAAAACCCCAACAAAAAACCTTGAGACTAGAGAGATACCGTAAATCGTATTCCACAAATGCAATATTAATCAGAATGTCGTGTTTAGAATAGTGGAAGTGTGTAGAACAGATTATTGTCAAGAACACTCGATTTGATTTCCCCTTTAATGTTGGTTTCCTGTTCAGTCATGTTTGAATGGATTTTTTTTTCTTTTGTAATGCACGAGAACCCTTTGCACTAAAGGAAAATCACAGTTTATGCTTTTTCTTTTTTTTTTGATTGTTCAAACAGACATCTGCACATATTTTTAACATATTTGACCCTTTCAGGGACAGCGGTTACTACAGTGGACAGCTAATCATGTAATCGGGTTACAGTTTGTCATTATTGGTGCATGAAAGGGTGGAAATGGCATTTTTTTACACAGTAGATCTGGTTAGGACGAGCATGATTCTATGGGGACCCTCAGTGACGCTGATGAAAAATCGTGGCACCCACCGCCATTTAAATGACCAATCCCTGAAGTACGTAGTCTCTTTTATCATTAAAAGTGGGAATTTTCCACGTTGTCATCCAAGTGTGGTGCAACATTTGAGGTCGATTTTTATTGCAAAATGGTTGCCGTATTCATATTTACCATTGGATATTAAAGATTGCCATACTGTGATATATGCGTTGTCCACCCAATAATGACACACTTCACAGAACTGACTTGTCATTTTCGTTAAACCTCGTCATTCAGCGACAGGATTGAATTTAAAAGCTGAGCTTCACTCGTGTGATCAAACTACTTAATGATCGTGGGTGCTTTTACATCTTATGCGATAAAGACGCAGATTAGCAAAGATTAGTAGATTAGCCGGTAAAGCGTGTTGAATTTTTGCGCCACGTCGGGCGTCAGCACATACTCGAGAAAGAGTGGCAAACACTCAGGCCATCACAGCGAAATCATTTTCGAGCAACCTCTCCAGATAAAGTTTATTGGAATGGGAATAACCAGCACAAAGCAGAAAAAGTGCTTGTTAAAAAAATATATGGGAAGACGACTTTGAAAAATTATCGCATATTAACTCGTAATCTCAATATTGAGAGCAAAAACAAAATTGCAATGATGTTTTTTTTTTTTTTTTTTTTTTTATCAATCATCCCAAACTAATATGCATATTTTTGGAAAGAAGGCGGAAGCCCGAGTAACCGAAAACCCACACAAGGACAGATAGAAAATAAAATCTTGATCTAGGAAGGTCAGAACTGAGATTTGAACCCTCAATTTCACAACATGCTCACCACGAGTACATCATGTCAAGCCATTTCAGGGTTCCAAAGCATACTGCGGCAACCTGACCACAACTGGACCATTATTTTACGTTGTTTTCATATTAGCATTTCAATGTTCCAAGCAGAATCCGACATCGCTGTGCAGTCATTCCTCGGCGTGTTTGTGCAGTCACCAGAATGTGAACAGGACATGGGAACGCTGAAGCGCGGCCAAAGTAGACACCACCCCACTCCGACAGAGCTTGACAATCGGACTCTTTCAAGTGGTGGTGGCAATGTTCCGCCAGCTGTACGGCTCTCGCTCCAAAGGATATAACAGGCCTGCCGTAGCAACTCCGGATTGCTACTCGCTGCTGCTGTAATTGGCCAGACCTGGCGAGCCCAATGGTGGCTTCAGAGAATGGAAAAAAGGGGAAGGTAGCGATAGTACCATGGAAGGGTCAAAAAGATTGAGTGAGAAGAGAGGGGTGAGGGCAGCTTGGATTACACCACGCTGAGGTAATTGGTGGAAGCGCAAAGGTGGCATTTTTTTTTTTCCTTTTTATGAAGTGCCAAGTCGGTATAAAGGCAAACGCATCCATCCATTTTCTATAGGTGCGGTATCAAAGTCCGAACACTGATGCTACCAATGGAGCCAACATGTACACTCCACATAGTATGAATTTGTTTTTGCGCCAATTTTCTATGAATCAAGGCAAAAAGCTAAAAAACTCCTTATATGTTAGGCAAGGGTCACGTGAAGCATTTCGCAAGCACTGAAGCATTCTGTATGCATCATACCACAGATAACAAACACTTTTTGTTTCCATTTTTTTTTTTTTTTTTTTACAAATGAAGGCAAAAACACATAAGACTCCCCATATGCAAACCAATAATATGTGAACAAGGCTGGAAATGAACGGTTTGCAAGTCAATATATGCATTTTGTGCCTCATTAAAACAAAACAGAGAATCGCAGATATTTAAGTTTTAAGAACCACAGAGACTGCTCCCCTGGGCTAGATGCAGGCACGTGGATGTTGCCGCAACACACTTACGTCACTTGGAACGTAGGCGGTCGAGGGAAGCTCAGTGCGACTTATGTCACAACCAGCTAGCAACAAGTTTGGCTGGCTGCTAATAAGGGTAAACATGATGCGGACTCTCTGTTGAGTCCATCAATCATAATCATGTCAAAATCATAATGATCGCCCCCACGGTGGTGAAAAAGCTCCACTTCTGACAAATATTGTGACGAAGGGATGATGAGCAGTTATTAACAGAAGATGGAAAATCTACGCTAATTGCTAAGCTAAGCTAATGTTATCGTGAAACATCGAAAATAAGTGCTTGGATGATTGGATACACTTTTCACAGCAGTCTGGCTGGAAACATATTAAAGTAGAGTGTATCCAAATTTAAACAGCAAAATACCAGGTAAGTGTCTGGAAATAAAATTATACAAAATCATGCTTTACACATTGCTAAAAAGGTCCTGAAATTAATTATGTTACACTATGGCAATATGTCAGCAGGGGTGTGGCCTAGAAGATTACAAGTATAATAGAGTTTTTTTCATTCGCTTTGGTACATTTATCAGATCAGAATTAGAATTTGCAAAGCAGTGTGTATTTTAAAACAATTTGTAAAAATAACAAAACAAGCCGTTTTCTTTCTCAAAGTCCTAAGCACATCTCTCAAAAGTAAATATTTGTGAACTTGTCAGTGCCAACAACACAAGTTTATGTCTCATTGTGTCAGACAGTTGAATTGCTTGGTCATGTCAACATAACAGTAGAACTCTTCTGATGTAAACCGCAGCTAACGTTTTAATGACAAATTCTGCGCTCTAAATTGAAAGTTACACCTTTGTGTATGTGATAGATGGATGCGAAGAAACTGGGCAAGAGTCACATTTCAACTTTACTGTTTGCACTGTAATTTGCTGACAAGCAATCTCATTGTGATATCGAAAGGAAAGGACAGCGCTGAATAGCACAAAGAAAAAAAATAACCCCAAAAATTGAAATGTGAACATTGGACAATCTCCTGAGAGGAAATCGTACAGGCAACACTGGAGGCAGAAGCGGTCCTGCCAAGATTTGCTCCAGCCTCAAAATATTTCAGATTGTCCCCATTTGTTAACATCATAAGCATAACACACTACCAATGATTTAAAAAGCTACTTTACATGTAGCTTAGCAAATGCCATGCCAATGTATGTTTGAAGTTATTTAATAGATCAGAGTATTGGAATAGAAAAAATATGAGTGTGAATTTGCACTTATTGTGTTGCAAACACAAACTCGACTAGGTTGCCTGTCGGGTGAATTTAGTTGCATGACATCATCCCTCGATAACAGTTGCTCGTTCAGCATAACGTAATATTAATTAGCGATGTATTCGCAAGAGGCTAAAGAAATAGCCTGATGCTACGTCTCTTCGTGTCACCCACATCACTTGTTTTGCCCGTTTCTACAGAAAAATACAAGTCAAACTATGTTGGTGTCCCCACAGGCAAATTAAGGGCTATGCAAACCACTACACTACAAATTACATGCAAGTATAATCCTCCCAAATATAAGCAATTGTGGGTTTGCTTGCATTTTCTGTGAATTAAGACAAGACATAAGATATGAAACCCAGGCCTCCTGTATGTGAACCACACGAGCACCAACATTTACACCCCTCAACAGAGTAGAAAGTCACTTTTTGCCTACATTTTATGAATTAAGGTGAAAGTGTCACATGCGCAAAATGCAAACCACATGAACCATTAGACCACCTATTGGGACAACATGAATATGCCTCCCGCAATGCTTGTGGGTTTGCTGCCAATATCTCATAAATTCAGGGAAAAAGATAGGTTCGCCCCCAAAAAAATATTTTCAGATTGTTTTTTTCTTTCTTTTATGATCATTCACCATTCATCTTTCAGAGGGGATTTTTATTTTATTTTATTTCTTACGTAGATGCTTGAATGACTGAGATGCTGGCAACCAGTTCAGGGTGTCCCCCGCCTACTGCCCGATGACGGTTGGGATAGGCTCCAGTACACCCGCGAGTCCTCGTGAGGATAAACGGGTTAGAAAATGGATGGATGGATGGATGGATGGATGTTTGAAGGAAGATGACGCTATGACCACAGTGATTCAATGAGCTGTGGGGGCGGCTGCAGGGATGATGGATTCCTTCTTATGTGACAAGGCTGTCATCTCAGGTCAGTTTCAACCTCTTCAAGGGACACCTGCAGGTGTGAGCCCAGGTGCAAATTAACACCTGGTTCTCTTCCTCACGGACTGACACCTTCATTCCTTCCAGGTACGCTATCGCAAGCCCACCCAGCATACTATCTCATCTCAGCATTTTGAATTCCTTGAGGTTCTTGAAACCCAACATTGTTGAAGTCATTCCACTTCATTGTTGGGGGTGGGGGGATGGATCTCAGGAAGAAGAAAATTAATGTATGAATTGTATTTAAAAACTCATTCTTTACAAACATGATAATAACATCAACCTCTTTTGGTAAATAAGGTTTCCAATAAATAATTATTGAATAAAATAATAACACATACAAAAATGAATTGCCTTTTTTTCGTGATTTGTTTCATTGTTAAAAAAGGCATTTTTCCCCCACGTGATTTTAGATCAAACAAGCAACACGTTTAATAGCAAAAATAACATGAAAAGCAGGTAGAAATGGAAATATAGCTTCAAAATAAAAAATGCTTACATTTCAAAGTATTATAAAAATTGGGAAAATAATTTTGAAAACCCCCAAATAAATACATACTTCAAAGAATAACAGAAATAAAACTACATGTATTTTTAAGAAACTATTTTTAAAAAATATTTCAAGAGTTCTTATTAGGAGGCACTGCAGTGATGTCGCACACCGCCACAAAATAGAAACACAATAATAGAAACCAAGTTATAAAAGTACTTTTCTGCCAAGCGCTGCTCAAAACTGAAATTTGGATTTTTTTTTTCTTTTTATGATTCAGTTGCACTGAATGTTACATCCGATGAGTGAAAGTATTCTGTCCTTTTAGAAATGTACGGAGCAAAGTCAAAAGGTGGGTGGTGGCACTAAAATGATTCAACACTATGAGGTTGAATGTGTGGTCAATAAAATCCAATCGATTTCTCTCTCTATCTCTCTCACACACACACACATGTATACACACACACACACACACACACAAACACACACACACACACACACACACACACACACACACTGTTGAAGGGCTTTTTCATGTGAATACGTTTAAAATTGAATGCATAAAGTGTGCAGTTGAAAAAACATGAGCCCAGATCACTTCTGCATTATTTAGGGCCTAAAGAGCTCCTAAACTGTTTTTGTGCTGCACATCCTCAGCGAGGCAAAATGTTGCTGCACTACCGACACGATGCTTTGAGGTCACCTCGACCTGGGTCGAGGTGACTGTTCCCTCGTTAACTATCGGCACAGTATGCCATCATTAACCAAGTGACCGGAACCATAACTAAATCAAGCACAACTGAAATCATACAATTTAATTCTGCCAAAATCCTTCCATCCATTTGCTATATCAATCTTCCTTGTTCATGTTGTATCCCCACTGACTTGGCGAGAGAAGTGGGTTAGACAATTTTGACCAACACAAGCAGAATTTAGTAATGCGACAAAACAAAAGGTTACAAAAATATGCCCCACAGTGCTGTCCAAGTGGATTAACAGCCAGCAAGATGAGCATGAGCCAACGAAAAAAAAAAAAAAAACTAACTAAATCTTGCCACAAAAATGTTTCTTTTAGAGGGGCTGGTGGTTATTTTATGATGTAAGCATTGAACAACTTGGTACGATGAAGAAGTGACTTTCAAATTTGTAAACTGTATTATGTATACAGTATCTACGACTATAAATCGCAATACAGTCTGTAGAAGTTGTCTATGACTTTAACAAAAATGTGGGACTATTTTCATAACATTCTTTTGCAGAAATTGCTCATGTTTTTCAACTAATATGTAATAATATATGATGTACACTTCCAATACAATACACTTATAACGTATGAATCCGTTTACTAGTTAAGATGGCTTGTTTTTGTCCAATGTTCAACTTGTGAGAAGACGCTCATACACGGTGAAACAATGGAATGGACTGGTAGACTCGCACACACGCAAACACACGCGCGCACACACACACACACACACACACACACACGCACACACACACACACACACACACACACACACACACACACACACACACACGCAGAGGAACCTTCTTCAGTCTGCCTCTGACAGATAAGACTGCAGCATTCTGAGATTTATCAGGCGGCTCGGTACAGGTGCATTACCTGGACGACCCAATGAAGTCCCATTCATTTACTGATAGTGTGCACAAAGCGTGTGTGTGTGAGTGTGTATGAATCTCGGCTTTTTACTCGTGTGTGTGTGTGTGTGTGTGTGTGTGTGTGTGTGTGTGTGTGTGTGTGTGTGTGTGTGTGTGTGTGTGTGTGTGTGTGTGTGTGATCGCTTTGCACAGAGACCCACCGCAATGCTTGGGGAAGGTGGGGGGCGGGTGGGGGATCATCCTGTGGAAGACGGGCAGATCTTTGCGGATATTTCCAGCCTCAGGCAGACGACTAAATAAATAATGAAACAACTGGTTAGCAGTTACGAGTTGAATGTTTCCAGGCCTTGCCTTTTCCCCTCGCCCCCTCTATGGTGACGACAAGCTAAGCTATCACCTGGAATCGCCATTCCAACATCTGTAAAACTGATTAGAAAATTATGATATATTTCTGTCATGTGCAGCAATAACCATTTTCTCATTTTCTCTGCCGTTGTGGGCAGAAAAAGCTGGGAAATTATGTATACTGGTCTCATTTCGTTCATGTCACAAAAACCTGGTATTTCAACAGCACACGGCATATAGCGTGGATGCTCGTCTGCATCACATGAAATATTCATGAAGCCCAAACGCTTTCTTGCCCCCTTTGGATTTTCCGCAGCAACTCACACAAACCCACTCTCAAATCACATGACGCAGCCAGCTCAGGGACTTTATCTCCACTTTGGCTGGGTCTAGACAAAAGTGCTCTTTGAATAAAACGGGCGTAAGGAAGGCTGGAGGCAAAGGAGAAACGTAAAGAGGTCATCCCTCCATCTTTACCCCGGTGTGATGTGTTGGTACGCGTCCTGGTGGACCCGCACGCTCAAAGACAGCAGCTTTTGTGTGCCTTTGATCACATTCATGAATTATGCAGCTGCTTATCCTGTTTGTGTGGTGGCCAGGGTGTTCGGGTGTGTGTGTGTGTGTGTGTGTGTGTGTGTGTGTGTGTGTGTGTGTGTGTGTGTGGACCCAAGCCAAAGACTGCGGTGTTTAGTGACAATGATGACTGCTGGTCTGCCCTTCCCACAATCTCTCCTTTACACACACACACACACACACACACACACACACACACACACACACCCACACAGACACACCTAAAAAAACACACACCCACACACACACACACACACACACACACACACACACACACACACACACACGTATATATGGAAACTGAGTTACAGTGACTGATATCCGTCCTTGGTGGCTCTTTAGTCTCTCATCAGTCATCACAATCTGAGCTCACCAATGTCATAAAAGGTTTGAAAGCAATGGTTCATTTTATAGTACTTCTTTGGGCATGATTATGGATATTTATTGTGACATGACAAGTTTGGAAAAAAAGACGGGATTTGTTGACTGCATGATAATGGGATGGGATAATGTTGGATGGTATATTTATTTCATCATTTTTTCTTGGTCCATCTCTATACATGAAACATTTTCAATGTAATTGCAATATTTTTATGTGTTTAAAAAGCCAAAATTATCTGGAAAATATTGAAGATTCTGGGAAACTTTATTTCGGTGATACCGTACCGTATTTTCCGCACTATAAGCCGCACCGAAAAGTCTTCCATTTTCTTAAAAGCTCACAGTGCGCCTTAAAATACGGTGCACCTTGTGTATGCTCATTACGGTAATATGTCGGCCCCAAGATGACTCCTTCCTGAAGACATGTTTATAATTTTATAACTTGCTGTCGGTTCAGTGAACTGTGTCACTGCTTTATTAAATAAGTTTTTGTTGCAGCTCGGAAAAAAGGAGAGCTGTGGTGTTGTTTTTTTTTTAAAACGCAGTTTATGAATGTTTTTCACAGTCTCAACAAATACAGGTACGTCTTTATCCGTCTCCGTGACTTCTCTTCTTTCGTTCGACTCGAGAGGCGTTCATGACAGCCCCCCTACAGAATTTATTTTGTGATTTCCTCGTTTGTAAATACAGTACACAATAAAGGAATAAATAACAAACACTTCTGAGACAGTCCAGTCTCCTACAATTTACTGACATCTGACCGTTCTGTTGCAGCTGCGCTCAAGGAAATGCCAAAATAAATTCTGTCGGGGGGCTGTAGAATTTATTTTGTGATTTCCTCGCTTGATTTTCTGTTTTGATGCATTATTTTCCATTTTTGTAGTTTCAATGAAGGAATCATTCATTTACGTTTTTTTGGAGGCGGTCATGAACGCCTCTCGAGTCAAATGAAGGGCTGTAGCTCTATCTAGTGGATGCATTGTAGATTGCACCTTATAGTCCAGTGCGTGCAATATATGAAATTTTTTTTAAAATAGCCCATTCATTGAAGGTGCACCTAATAATCCAGTGCGCCTTTTAGTGCGGAAAATACGGTACTCATAAATTACATAGATTCGTTGTACACAGAGTAAAATCTTTCCTGATTTATTTTTGTTATTATTATTATTTTTTTTTTATTTTATAAAAGCGCTCTGGTAATGAAAACCCCAAACTCACCATGCACCTTAGGATAGTACCTAAAAAATATCCCCAATAACTTACAGAAATCAGGTGAGAATTCCATCCGTCCATCCATTTTCGGATCCGCTTTTCCTCACAAGGTTTGCGGGGTGTGCTAGAGCCTATCCCAACTGTCTTTGGGCAGTAGGTGGGCCATACCCTGAACCGGTTGCCAGCCAATCGCAGGGCACACAGACACAAACAACCATCCGCGCTCACATTCACACCTAGGGACAATTTAGAGCATTCTATTAACCTGCCATGCATGTTTTCGGAATGTAGGAGAAAACTGGAGTACCCAGAGAAAACCCACGCAGGCACAGTGAGAACATGCAAACTCCACACAGGAAGGCCGGAGCCGGAATCGAACGCTGCACCTCTGAACCTCTGCACTGTGAGGTCGACGTGCTAACCACTGGACCACTGGGACGCCCTCAGGTGGAGATTGGCCATCTGAAAACTATTTTCCATGTGTTTAATATATCACTTGCAACACTGTGTTTATCTTTTTTGTTTGCTACATTCCTTTAAAACAAAATGGCAGACTTTCTGCTCCATTTTGGGCATAAGTCCTTGAGATTTTTTCATGCATCCTAATATGACATGGTAATAATAGACATGGCGAGCAATTTCGGGGTCAGTTGGCGAAACTAGCTTTGAGGGGACTTTTTTTTTTTAAACTATCCAGTGGGAACTACTGAGTTAATTTTAAGTAGGTCATGTTCAGGACCACTAAATCACATTCATTTTCACAAGGATACACTCATTCAAAAATGGATGCATTTTCAGATCGGTTGAGGACTCCCAAAAGGAGATTTTTGTGGTAAAATATATGATTTTGGTGCAGTGTGGCATTTGTAACCTTGTTTTTGTAAGTTCGAAGGACACCTTTTTTTAAGTGTATTACAGCAGGGATCTTCTGTCATTTGAAAGGAATCCACTTCAAAGGCAAAACACTAAGCATCTTTACAGGCAAAATGAATGTTTCAGATTATGCTATAAAAGCAAAAGGTAGGGGGAAAAATAACATATTTTTGTCAAGTCACTTGTAGATTTCAGTTCTGTCAAGTTACTAGCTCAGACATGTTAGGAGCCCAGAGGGGACACAACAGCTCGAATTTAAAATGAACATGCATAATCCCAGTGGGCCGCCATCTCGGTACATACATACACCGAGGCTGATAACGCAAGACGATGCTTTTGGTAAAACTGAGTAATTGTGGACTTTTCTGGCGGAATCCTACAAGGCCACAAGTTTCATGAAGTGACCTGCTGTTGCCGCAGCCACACGGGAGAGGAGGTCTGGAGCTACATCATTACGCAGCGAGGAAATTCCCCCTGGGAAAAGATGCTGCCGTACATGCAGACAGATGGACAGCCGATTCCTGAAATATGCAGCAGTTTGCAATGTGTCATAACTGACATGCTTGCAGCTCAGCCATTTTGCCAGGTGAGTTGTTCAACCAAACATTGCTCACAGGACAACGAGTATAACAATGGCAAGAAAAGAATATGTAACGCTGATCACGGGGAGCCCCGAACCAAATGGACATGCCCTGATCAGGTCATCATAGGGGGGTAATTGATCCTTATGACCTCCTCCAATAAATGCAATTGATAAAAAAATTCTGAATTTGACAAAAATAATTGAAATTGAGATTCTGAACCAGACCTATCGCCTCCTTGTGAGGTCCTCATTATAATATCGTCACGGAAAATCGGGACTCCGAAAAGCTTCCAAAAAGCGTACTCCAAAAATTAGAAGGCAAGTGGAAGTTACAACTCCTGCAATGGAATTTAGGAGGGATTTTCAATACTTACCGTATTGGCCCGAGTATAAGACGGCCCTGATTATAAGACGACCCCCTCTATTTCAAGACTCAAATTTGAAAAAAGACTTTTTGAACACCAAATTAATTTTTATACAGAAAATAATTACAGTATATCTGAAACAAATGATTATAACAATATATTTGAGAGAAAAAGCATGTTATTTGCCTTATTCAAATCTAAATATCTGAACATTTAAATATGTAAACTAAAGTGCAATCACATTCGTAAATGAATGGCTTCTGGTTTTTGAAATGTAAATTACATCATAACTTCTCCTCAGCTGCCGGTTAACCTGGCCGATCTTCGACCCACTTTTCTCCAGATTGTCGCTACATTTCTCCATTTTCTGTTATCGCTTCTATTATTTTCTTCTCTTTTCTTTCTTACCACTATTTTTTATTTTTCTTCTTTGTGCTACCACTATTTTTATTTTTATTCTTCGTGACAGGGGTTCACTTTGGCCTGGGGAGTCAAATTCAGCATTCGCTTCAATGATATCTGGCGCCATCTAGCGTCTTGAATGGGTATAATGTCTAGACCCCGAATATAAGACGACCCACACTTTTTCAGTCTTATTTCAATGCAAAAAACACCGTCTTATAAAAAAGTTAAAAAAATAAAATCAACCTTAACCTTAAATGTAAGCCCAAACACATAGCCTCAACCCAACCCATACACCATAACCGCAACCTCTAACCTCAACACCTGATCAAAACCACTTTGAATTACGACTTGCATTTTCTTGTATGAGGGTGATAACCAACTCCAATGAAAGTCTCTCCTAGTCCCCAAATGTTTTAAACAGCCACACAAATAGTTTACAAGTTATAGGTGCCATAATTTACCAATGCTGCAATCTTCCACATCTCGAGAACATTTGCTTTTTGCGCACAAGACCGAACATTACACCTTGACAGACGTATGAAAATGATCAGGGAAAGAATATGGAAGTGTGACTGCGGGGAGAAAAATGTCATAGAGGTTCTGCATCGGATGTGAGTTCAGAGGCAACTACTGAACAGGAATTGAGAGAGCGATCAACAGGAGGGATCTCTTCTTTCCAAACATGACTTTTCTCCATGACACCACGCTGCTACACATTCATCTGAGACACAAAGCACGAGTCTCCCATAACCGACAACACAATTGAATCAAAATTTGGAGTCTTAAGTTAATGTGTCTTGAACATCGTCTACACATCCATCTACCCTATCATTTGTCAATTGGTTCGAGCAGGACAAGACAGGCTGCGCTAACAGTTGCTGTCTCTCAAACTAAATGAATGGTGTCTCATCAACATTTTTTATAAACAGATGGCAGGCATAACAAATGGTGCAGTCGGTTAAAACAGTAAGTATTTACAAAAATGCACGTTGAGCTAAATAAGGCACAAAGCAGGGACACAAACACAGTTGTCATTAAACGTGAGGCAGGAGAGACCCATTGAGTTTCCAAGATAAATACCTCTGCGATTCCACAGGAGTCAATGTGAATTAGTTATGCAATACATATGTTGTTGTTAAGAGTAAAAATAAAACCAGAAGAAATAAAAAGTGAAGTTTCAGTCACCATCTCTGGGTGAAGTATTAGCCTGTCAAATTTTCTTTCCCATGAAGCACCATAATTGACAATCGTCCGACTTTAGGCACCAACCCAAGACCTCGTCTCTTTAGATGTCTTCCTTCAATTCGTCTTCAGCCTGGACCCGGGGTCAAACTTTCACCCATCTACTTCCCACCTCCACTCTCCTGTCTCCTCTCGTCTCCAATATGTAATCTGCGGCCTCAGGCTTTGGGAGCCTCCGACCAAATATCTCAACAAGCTCCCAAACTCTGTTCTCCGGCCTAAGCTCCCAGTCTGCAGTTACCTGGAGCCTCTGAGCAAATTTCTCACCAATTTAAGATGTAGGGCTCTATTGTCAATTAGCAACACCTTCAGCCTTTGACCACTTGCCTACAGACCCTAATCGTCAAACTGCAACCTTCAACCTTCAACCTTTTACTTACGGTCTCGTACATCTCATCTCCAATCCCGAGCATTTGGTCTCCAATTTATAGTCTTCAATTTTCAACTTCCTTCCTGCAGATTACAAGTTCAACAGCCAAGAACCTCTGGTCTTTGAATTTCACTCTGCAGCCTCTAACCTCCGATCCCCAGTCTCCAGCTTCTAGTGTTTAGTTTCCAATTTACAGTCTTCAGTTGCCCAATTATTTTCATGTACCTTGTCCCTTCAACCCCAAGCTTCGGTGAAAAAAAATTCAGATTGAAGGCTTTGATCTGCAACCTCCTGGCTTTAGCCAACAAGCCTTAGGCCTTCTGCATTTCTCATCCTGCTTTCTTGGCTCGCAAGCCTCAAGACTTCATCTCTTTACCTCAAATTTTCAGCCTTTAGCATCCAACCAATTTCAAAGATCTGCTGACAGCCACCCACCTCCACTCTCAATTTTTCACCCTCAACCTTTCAACTAGACTTTCCATCAATCAAATCGACTGGATTGAGATTGGTCGATATTTCACATTTACATACTGAATGTGAAATGAGCTACAATAATCTCGCAACTTGATTTCCTATAAAGTCAATACAGTGTGCCTAGATAGGGCCAAATATGTACTGCTACACCGGATCCGAATGGCTGAGAGAATTTGTTTACCATGTCACATTCACGGCACATACATGCCAACTAAAAAAGTGGACAAACAATGCAGGACAAAATAATCACTGCGGTCTGTGGGCACCGGGACTTGTACAACACAGCCAGTTTCCAATATGTCCTGGTTGACAGAACAGTCGCACAAGACTGCAGGTCCCGACATACCAACCTGTGCACAGCCTGGATTGATTACAAGAAAGCCTATGACTCAATGCCACATACATGGATCACTGAATGCTTGGAGTTGTATAAGGTGAACAGGACCCTAAGAGCCTTCGTTGCGAACTCGATGAGGATGTGGAAAACCACACTTGAAGCTAATGGCAAACCACTTACCCAAGTGTCCATCAAATGTGGCATATACCAAGGTGATGCACTCTCCCCACTGCTGTTCTGCATAGGACTAAACCCCCTAAGCCAAGTAATCACCAAGACAGGCTATGGATACCACCTCAGAAATGGAGCTACGATCAGTCACCTCCTCTACATGGATGACATAAAGCTGTATGCTAAGAGCGAAAGGGACATAGACTCCCTGATCCACACAACCAGGATCTACAGCAGCGACATCGGGATGTCATTCGGGCTTGAGAAATGTAGTCGGATGGTGACTAAGAGAGGAAAGGTAGTCCGCACTGAAGGGGTCTCACTCCCTGAAGGAACAATAGCA
>NW_017805002.1:3743336-3768336 GCF_001891065.2 Hippocampus comes
TATATATATATATTGCTCTGTCATCTGATTGAATCAGTTATTGAGTATTGTTTTTTTTTTTTTTTCAAACTCGCTGATCGCTAATTGACCCCAAAAATCCTGATTGCGTGAAGCCTACTTTCAACCCCCAGCCCAGAGGCCTGATCAGAACATGTGAAATCCACACTCACAGACTTTCATGTCCTCTCTCTCTAGGGAAGGTTTAGAGTTAAGTCACTACTAACAAGTTTTTCAGGATAACGATGCTTGACAATAGTGCATACTAGACCGTGGGTTGATGCCATTCAGATTTATGAACCAATGCGCTCCACTGGGGCAATGAGCAGTTCTATTAGGGAAAGAGACATGTCCCGACCAAGATGTTACTAATGTTTGTCTTAAATGTTAGGTGTGGCAGCAGCCGAAGCAGCTTAATAACAGCCGAAAAATTGGAAGGACTCATTTCTGATGTCATGTTTAGTGAGATAACCTTTACTTGGCTAGTCTTATTTGGATGCTAGTCACCACCACACTTTGCTGCATTCTTTCTCATCTATAATGAGACAAGACCCCGTGATAAATCCAGCGAGTCACTAATCTGCCTCAACTGCCAAATTCCTCCACCGCATGCCTCATGAATACCGAATGTCAAACCATGTGTGCATCTCGAATAATGAGCATTTAACGACAGCCCATCTGACTGCATCGCTAGCAGTGCGTGTGTGTGTCTGCGTATGTGTCTTTGAGTGAGCATCGCACGTGTGTGGATTTCAAAGGTATGCGTTGACCCATGATCGGCACAAATTCACAACCTGTCTAAGTGACGGGACGCAAGCAGAAATGAATAAAATATGATACGCTGTCACACATAAGTCAACATGGGGGTCGGGGAGACAGATGTACAGTATATTGGATATGCCATATGTAAGCATGAGACAAGAACAGCTCCTTTGGGGGTTTCCCTTGAAAACTGGCACAATTTTCGAGAGGACTTTCTTTCTAATTTAGGGGCTCAGTGAGCTGAAACCGATGCCACCTGCTTTGGACGAGAGGCAAGGTCCACCTCGGACTGGAAGGCAGGGGCTGAGAATCCAACCTGGAACCACAGAACTGTAAGCAGACATGCAAACCACTAGTTTACCATAATGGCCAGCACTAACTTTCGAGGGCCCTATTGCAAATAGTGAAAAGCCACACGTTTTTGACACTCACTAGATGTTTGTAGGTGCCAATATTAATCGTTTAAACCATAATTCTATGCAAAAACATGACCCACAATCATTTTATTCTAATTTCAAACCCATCTGAAATATTCACACAAAACGTCTTATGGATGATTTAATTTAAAAAAAAACCCTCAACTCGAGTCAATTTCAACAGCACTTGAACAACAATCGCAGCTGCAAAGTATCTGTCAAAATGCATTACTTCAACATACAGTCCTTCCTTGAGCCCAATTCATGAAAAACCCCAAATAGGTGTATTTTTCAGTGAATAGCTGAGGATACGTTTGACAGGAAAAATGTGACTAGGCAAATATGCACGCGTGGAAGTTATCATACTTCTAGTATTCCATGTACTAAATATATTTTTCAAAGTCTATATGGTATCCAGAGACAACATGACAGGAGGTAAAAACGACAAACAAATCATAAGCAAGTCCTGTCCGAGTGAACATCCCCCACAGCTGAGTCACCCGTGACTGATATATGGTACGCGCTGTTCTGTCCCTCGGCTTAACCTTTCCCCATCCGCAAGACAGCATCATCTCCCCAATATGTTTTCTGTGTCTAATCCCCTCTTTGCCCTCTGGAAGGAAAAAAAAATCTCTCATGTCCTAACCCCTTAATTCCTTCTGTGTCTCTGCTATCGTCATGTCACACCACCATCTTCCCATCTCCCCCCCACATGTTTCATAAGCAGCTGCTGAGATGGCAGGCGAAGGCAGATGTGGTGCCGGTGTCGCAGTCCAGCCAAGTACAGTTGAGCTCTTTTTGAGCACACATCTGTCAGGGGCCCTTCAATGTGCAGCTTGACGGGGAGCAAGAGGTGTTTTCAATGTAACCAATGTAAAGTAAAGCACAATAATTAACGTGACATCTGACAATAAAACTATCTGTCGACAAAGACGAATCAGCGCTCCATCATTAATGTATACAAATATTGCGCAAAACACTATCCGTTGTTTGGCATGGATATACGCTGTACTTCACAGACTCATGACATCAGTAAAGGAATAGAAAGTGAATTATTGCATTGGAATTAGGGTTTGACATACAGGTACATTCTTCATCTATGCTGCATGTCATACCTAAAGCATATTTGACAATAAAGATGACCTTGACCTTTCTCCAGACAAATATCCATTCATTCAGCGAATGGATTGAATCAAATTCTATAACCTATTTAATTGATTGCCAATCACTGCTTTCCTATGGTTGATGGTAAATTTGGTATCCAGCTAGCAAGTAACTATGTATAATTTTAATCTCTATATAAGGCAAGGGCCCTGCGATTGGCTGGCAACCAGTTGAGGGTGTCCCGGCCTACTGCCCAAAGACAGCTGGGATAGGCTGCAGCACGCCCCGCGAACCTTGTGAGGATAAGCAGATCAGAAGATGGATGGATGGATGAATGTCACAATGTTTTTTTTGTTGTTTTTTTTTAAATTGTAAGCAAGAAAAACGAGCTGTCATGGAAAAGACAAAAAAAATGGCGCAGTATTTTCACATGCGCATAGCATAACACTGACAGAAGTTAGTATTTATGAGTGCGCACGCATGCTCCCGCACACACACTCACGCTTGCACACAGATGTGATACTGCCATAGGTTTTTTTTTTTTCCCAAGTGTGCCATTGGACCTGGATGCAGAGGACAGGGCCTCTTTGATATGGATGTGCGTGTGCGATGCTCCTCTCCATCCCTTTGAAGATGGAATGCCAGGAAGGAGTTGTCAAAATAAATAAATAAATGAAGCTAATTACCGCAGGCCACGAGGCCGCACGCGTGCACGCTTCAGAAGCTGGGCTCGGGCGCAGCTGAAGCTCAAAGCGTCGCGCCTGAATCTGTTCTGTTCGGAGGCGCTTCCACGACCGCGGGCCCCACGCCGCAGCACACACACCTCCCTCTCTATCCCCCTTTTTGGGACGCTATGTGTGTTACGTAACCTACCTCCGGAGTGTGCGTGTGTTATTGTGTATGTGTGTGGGTTCCTCTTCTTGTGTAACCGTAGTAAGGAAAGATATTACAAGAAGCTCCATATTGGAAAAGCGGCATGAATCTTATTTAGTGTGCCTACAACCTCAGGTACCTCCTCAAGTAAGGAGAATCAATACCCAAAATGAAGATAATATTGCTCAGCTTGTGTGTTCTGACATTGAAGTACCATGAGTCCCTCACTACGGGACTTGCGTAAATTCATGCAAGATGACTATACATCTATAAATCTTTTTTTTCAAGGTTTTAACAGAATACTTACTGACTGCAATGCCCTTGCATGGAGGAAATGAAAGCCACAGTTGTCAACATACTTTTTCGCCATTTATTGAACGCTCAAGTAGGAGCTGCTGTCAACCACAACTCACACCCAGTCACTCTCATGCAGATGAAGTGGCATCACACACCACCCCAGCAGGCCCCGCCTCTTAAAGACACATCTTGAACACAGACACCACAATACGTTGTTTTGCACAGCTTTCAGTCTTGCAAATGTTTCCGGTTTAAATCAATTGAAAATATATTCGGCGCATCCATTTTCAAGTTTTCTTTCTTTTTGCTGGCCAATAAGAGCAGTCATTTTTTTCCATCCCCTATTTTTTTTTAAATTTAATTTTTTTAGCATTGTTATTATTTACTTAGCTGAATGAAACACAAATATTTGAGACAAAATTCAAAAATAGTCAGAGGTCTTTCAGTGGAATTCTAGTTCGGTATCTTTGAGCTTGTATATATTACTGGCGTGAGCTGGCCGGCATGGCGGGCTGCTGCACTGCACCAACCGCCTTTTCGGGAGCGATGGTGTGTGGCAGGTAAATAGAGGTCACTTTTTGAAGGAGGATGACAGAGGAGGATGCATGAGAAGCACACGCACACACACACACACACACACACACACACACACACACACACACACACACACGCACACACACGCGCATACATACACACACACACACAATCTGCGCCGCTCTCCTCCAGAGGTGATTTATAAAATGTGTCCCCTTTTCAAGTGTTTGCATTTGAGGGAGGATTTTTGATGTATCACCTGAGAATGCACCGGCAACCCGCAAGTTACAGCTGGGTGTGTTTCTATCGCACTTAATCCAATGTGTGTGTTTGCGTGTTGACTGAGAGGATATGACTAAGTTGGAGTTTCTCGTATCATCAATCAATGTGCAAGGAGGACAGTTAAGAGTTAGCTTTCTGTTAATTTTTGCATTTGTCGAAGAAGAATACATAAATACAACCAATACAAACCAATTGAGCTGATTTTGAGCCAGATTCATCCCCTACCGAACAAAGGCAGTAAAGACATGACTGTCAGTTATCTTCAGATTACAGGGGTGTCGAAATCATGATTGTCGGTGGCCACATCATACTCATGGCTTCCGGTATGAAGGTGAACCTAAATAAATGTATGATCGCCTTTTGGCCTTTGCTAACGTTTTTTTTTTTTTTTTGGGAGGGGGGGGGCGTGGGGGAGAATAAATGCTCAAATTTGGCCCAATTGACAGATAGTGTGTATTTTAGATGGAGGTATGTCTCTTTGGGTTACAGTTAGTTATTATGTAGTTAGGTGCGAGAACCGCGCAAGGGGCAATAATCCATATCAACATGAAGCTATCACTAGGAACTAGAGAAAAAAAAAAATCAACCCATACAAATGTGTTCACAAGCACCATTTGCAAGCAATGTCCAAAGCTGAAAACTTTTAAATGCACTGAAAAGACTCGACTGTTCTATATTTGGCTCTGGAGTCTTGTCCTAGTTTTATGCCTTTGACGGAAGCAATAAGTGATTCTGAAGATGACGAGACTTCATTTCGAGTTGCGTCTCTCAGAGCTTGCCGGCATTCAGTCCTCGTCCTCAGCAGAGCTTCAAATGAATCTTTCAGATCCCTCAGTCAACAAGCCCAGCCTGATTAAAACGAGAAACGTGGTGACATGTCACCTCGGCTTACATTTGCCAAGGGGAGAGATACTTTGTGACTCTGAAAGTTCCGTGTTGCGTAAGGAACTCAATGACAGCATGGGGACCTTAAAATTTTAAGCGACTCTGAGCGCTGCATTTCTTCACACGTGATCTCCACAGACCTTAAACACTCACCTTGTAATCCCTTCATCCTCTAGCACCTGGGGTAAAACCGATCGACTCAAGAACACGTTTTTACACATAAACCCTAAAGAAAGTATGATCCCAACATGTTTCCCGGATCCTGATCAATCCGCTCCAACCCGAATTTATTCCGGTCACGGGTGAGCTGTAGCCTATCCCAGCAGACTCTGGCAGGAAACAAAAAAAGCAAGATGCACAATCACAAGCTATATGGACTAAAAATCATTCAGGCTCACATTAACACCTGGACTTGTTGCCAGCCAATCGCAGGGCACATGTTGACAAATCAGCATTCATATTCCCATGGACAATTTAGCGTCCTGAATGAACCGAACATGTGAAATTCCAGGCAAGCACAACGAGAATAGAAAATAGAGGAGGGCCTGAGCTATGAATCGAACCTCGAACCTCTTGATTATCAGACAGATGTGATCACCGCTGTGCCTCAGCGCAAGCGCTTTCCTGATCTTTATCACTCAGTGTGATTCTCAACCCACTTTCCAGCTCCTTCCAGATCTGCATTAAATCTTGTTGATTTTTATCAGTCTCTTCAAATCCCAATGAATCATTTCTGAATATCCTGGTCTTAATCACCGACTCCTGATTCTTGTTTGTCTTTCCTGATGCTTAAAGGTAGTCATTTATCCTCATCAAAATTACCTGTTTTAATTTGGGGTTTTTTCATATCCTCTTGGACCATTTCTGAAACTAAATGCTCTTTCCTGGTCTTGATCCTCATCGAGCTTAATAAATCCCTGATTCCTTTCGGGGGCGTTGGCATTATTGAGGCTATTGACACATAGCCACAAATGTTAATTAGACCATGTGTCTGTTCAATTGAACCTGTTTCGAGCATATCTTAGCAGTCTTTCTGGAGACGACGTGGTTGTAGATATGCGTCGGTTTTATTCTGATGTCTGAGTCATCAATTAAAGTGTACACTGGCCTCCACTCCTTAATGCCCTTGACAAGGCTTTGCTCATCCACAATAGTAATGGAGCATCGTGTGTTATCCCCCGCTGACATGTCACAACCATTCTACTTCATGTATTAAATTGTGTTGAATTCCATTCCATTAGAATGACTATCCAGAAAACAAACAAACAAAAAAAAACATTAAATCGAAGAGATGCACGCTCAGAAAACACATCATACCCAAATATCATGGAACACAGTTTCCAATAACAAGTTTGCATTTAGATAGCACGGATGGATGGATGGATGGATGGACACATGGAGAGATAAGTTGCCTAGTGGGTAACATAGGATGCATGGATGGATAGATAGATTGATAGGTAGATAGACAGACAGGCAAATTGGTATATTGACAGATAGATAGATGCACACATATATAAATATGTACGTAGAAATCCATTGCGAATGCAAAGGGGACATACATGTCATGTAATCAGCCATATACTCACGTTGAATAGCTGTCTCATTCTACTTCTGTTTGTCGATCTGAGGGCAAATAAACTACTGTATTAGAATGTTGTTTCATCTTCATGACTCATTTCATGTAGTCCTAAATAATCCTCCCCCATGTCAGCACAAAGCGCGTACAATTAGCCCTGCGCTGGTGGGCGCATGTTCAAGCATGGTCGTGCATGACGGTGCATGCTTCAAATAGAAGCAAGACCCCCACCCCCACTCCCCCCTCCCCTCATGATTAGCTGCATTGTCTGTTTTTCATTTCTTTTCATCCCAGTGGTTTGCTGCGTTTGTTTTGCACATGCAGATCGTGTGACCTTTTGCAGATGTCGCACTAACGAGCCGGGACGCCGGTGCCACCCCGTCGTATATGCCGCCATGCACTTTCAGTTAGACCAACGAGGTTACTTTTTGCTTTAATACCCACAAAATGTGAACGTGTCACACCAGCAGCGCAGTACATCAGCGTTTACTAAATGCTATTATCGCCTGCGACAAAGAGAAACACTTTTCTTTGAATTTCAACGAAACAGCCTCGGCAATTCAGAGGAAGTGTACAATTTGTAAAACGACTTTACTTGGCCACATTATCTCCAGACGTTTTCCCAGAAGATTGTTTTTCTGTAAGGCTCCATTCTAATGATGAGCAGTTCTCAGAGGGTGGGTGGTTGGATGGGCGTATTCCTCCCAGAAATGCAGCTAAGGCACTCGTGCAATGATTGCGAGGCTGCTCGGGAGGAAAAATGGAAAGGGGGTGCATCTCATTTCAGACAATTGTTGATTGGAAGGTAGGTAGGTGGGTAGGTAGGTCTGTAGGTAGGTTGGCAGATAAATGGATAAGCAAGCCAACGATAAAAATCAATTTCCATTTCATTATCATTCAACTTTTCTTCTTTTGTATCTCTGGTACCGTTCACACACGCGCACACACACACACACACACACACACACACACACACACACACACACACACACACACACACACACACACACACACACACGCACAAACAAAAAGCAAAACAAAACCAGTGTGAATACTATAGGTGCTCACTAGAGTTTTCTGACATTTTGGCGTAATTTAGGACATATCCTTGGCATATACGGTATATTATATGTATAGTATTGTGTGTACAAACATCCTCCCAAGGAAATCTGACCGGGCTTCTGCTGTGAGTTCTCTCGCCTGGGTGCCTGGCCGCATGGCCGTGCAGTCTTCCTGATGGAGGAGCGGCTGTCACTTTCCATCTACGTTGCCATTACACGCAGGAGGCCGCACAGCACATCACTGCTTTGCTCGACGCGCTTGATTAAAACAGCCCAATTAGCACTCTGCAGTTCCAGGAAAAGCGCCATTTCATATGAAAAGCTGTAATAAGATATCCTTCACATGCATCTTAAAGTTCACGCGGTAGTGCGCTCTTTGTTCCCACTAGTAAGACAATTCAGCGCACCAGCAGAACGTAGTACTCAGTTAAACCTGACTAGTAAACTACTCTGTTGTACACGACTTGGCCCAACTAATAGTCATGTACTTTGTCATACACAAGTATTCTTTTGGACCCGACTAGTGCCAGCAAAATGCCAACTATTAGTTTTGCCTCACTCGTAACATGTCCTACTAGTATGCCAACGCTGTCCTCCAAAAATATCATAGTGGAGGAGAGTGGTGCAAGAAAACGTTATAGATAAGGCAGTCATCTGAGTGCGCCCTAGATATGCTTGATATCCGGCTAGTATGCTCTTTGTCCTCACTACTCGGACAACTTTGGCATACTACATTGAAAAATATGGTGTGATGAATTAACTCAATTCTCTTTCGTCAAGTGGTTGCATGAATCATCAAATCAATGCGAACCTATTGTGTGCAGCCACTTGACAAAATAAAATGGCACCATCTGTTTTCACTGTAGTAAGACAACTACATGTGACATTGTAAAACTCTGCCAGTAAACATGTTCACTTGTACAAAAAGCAGCACACACAGGACTGTGCAGTTTTGCCTCTCTTGTCACATTTAGTTGTCTTACTAGTATTCAGAAATGTCCTACGCCATTTGAAAGGAGTAGTGGGGAAAAAAAAACTAGTAGGACACAGTTGTTCTACTAGTGTGCCATAAGTATTCCACTACTGTGCTGAAATGTCTTGCTTGTGAGGAAAAAAGAATGTACTAGTATCTGGACTTGAAGCTGGGTATGAATGACACCTAAAAAATGCTCTAATGGCCTTCCATACTAGTAGCACAGCTCGTGCACAGCTTTGCCTCACTAGTAACATTTAGTTGTCTTCCTAGAATGCTAAAGTTGTCCTACTAGTGCACAGAACGTCATACAGTAGGGGAAGCAGTCATGGAAAAATAATTCTTTGTAAAACAGGCATTCTATCAGTGTGCCCTAGTTATTCCACTAGTTTTCTGAGTTGTCTTACTAGTGAGGACGTAGAGTGTAATGCATGTACAGTACTCGGGTACATGGCCCCTAAGCTGGATATCATATCGAATGAATGTTCAAACGGCTTTCCATAGTTGGGACTGTGACCCCAATTCAAATTAGTCTCCAGGCTCACCGTGGCGCGACCACATACAGGCTGCCCGTGAATCACCGAGCCCCCCCCGCACCCCGACGAGTCTTTTGGTAGTCAGCACTAGTGAGGGGATAATAACAGTGTAGCACATTGCAGCTATTAGGATTTACACGAGGGCTGCGCATGGGTGCCTGGGGAGCAGCGGGCACACATTCGGGACAATGAGAATCCATCAAATGCTCTTATTGGAGCTAATATCTGCAGTATTGACGCCATCCCCACCAAAGGCGGTGGAGCTAAGTCAGTCGATCGCTTTCATCGCAACGACAAGGAGGGCTCGCGGAGGGAAAGATGGTCGAGAGTGAAAAGCGATCCAAAAAAGAGGCGGCAGGCAGGTGAAAAGGAATGCAAAGTCATGTTGCCATGGCAACAAGACCAGGATGGAGGCTGGAGATGGAAGGGAGTAAAAAGGCGGGCGAGCGCGCGGCTCTCCCAGCCTCCTGGCGACGTCTCACCGAATGGAGCGGAGCTGACGAATTAAGCGGTGGAGTGCAACAAGGCTTATTATGCATCCACCCATTATCGAACGATCTATCCATCCATTATCCCTTGATCCAACGATCTCTCTCTTTCTATTATCCATCTCTCGATCATCCATCTATCGATCTATCCATCCATTCATCTACCTACCTACCCATCCATCCATCCATCGATGCCTCTATCGCTCCCTCTCCATGTATTTGTTGATTTGATTGATGTGTTGAACATACACAGATCTTTATCTATCTATCTATCTATCTATGTACCAACAGTATACATCTCTCCATCCGTCAGTCCTTCCATCTATATGATCAAAATATCTATCATCTATCCACAGTATAGATCTCAGCACCACCAATCTAACTGAGTCCATCCCTCCAACCATCCATCTACTCGCTATTACATAGGTTCACATATTCATATTTGTGTCCACCGTACCACATCTAACATTTTGCTGAGCGAATTTTAGGGATGATAACCCATAAGAGCGCAAAACACAGAAAAACAAGCACAGTGGTGTCAGCATGCAGACGATGACACCTGAAATAGAATATGTACAGCAATACACCTCATTTAAAATCCCGTTCGCACAAGCGTGAGGCTCTAAATTCAACAAATGATGAATAATTGATGTGTTTATATTTGATTGCGTGATTTATGTGCAATATTCAACAGAATAACGAAGCCTTTCCCTCTTTGGGCTTTTCATATTCACTCACGCTCTGCACAAACATTTTTCACATTTGCATTTTCACAGCTGAATGTCTTTTGTTTTTTTTTTTGGTTTGTTTTACAATTCAGTGGTGAAGATGAGTGGATGGAGCACGTTTAAGAGGGCAATCGTGTTGTTGCTTATGCGGAAAGTTGGTGAGGAATTTGAGCAAGGAGGGCAAGATTAATTTTGGCGCATTTATATGCTTAAGGTGGAGCGACTGCCACTGTCATTTGCAGAGGCTGTCGTGGCGAGTAATGGTGGCCGGGAAGCAGCATTAAAATGTATGACAGTAGGTTTACCTTAAGTACAGTGGAACCTCTAAAGTGGAATTTTCTAAAATATGCCTCAAAATACCCAAACCCATCATCCAACCCCCCGCAGCCTCATGCTGACCTGTTGCCTCAGTATTCAGGAGATTTATCGGTCGTTTCTACATTCAATGTTACAAATGTTTTTTATTTGTTTCGATGCCAGTCTGTCAAAACTTGGCAAAAGTGATTATTCCTAATATAATGCAGAAATATACATTAAGATTACCGATGGTTGATTTGATCCTTGAAACGCAACCACCGACACTAGGGGGTGCCCTGGAGCGGAGAAGCCATCAATTATTCTAACCGTCGCTTTAAAATTAGCAAGCCCAGCGGCTGCAGAGATGTTTGCATAACATTTGCCTCGATGCCATCTGTGTCCATGTTTGTAGGTTGGGAGAGGAGCAGCTACTTAGTAGAAGTAAGAACAGACGCCTCCGATTTCTTTGCCAACTGAGCATTAAGGCACTAACGCCAACATATATTGTAGCCCCCTGCCCTAAAAGCCTAAATATGAATTTGATGGCCTCATTCAGTCAGAGACACTTTGGCCACCAAAAACCCATGAAGCCTGTCAGGCCCTCCCAGCTCGTTCCATCCCAAACACGGATGCTTATTATTCCCCGTTGTTTGGAAGCCAGTGTGACAGCTGCCATAGAGGAAAAACAAGAAACCCTCAAGGCTTCCGCCTTTTAACTCATATTTTTTTCCTTTTCTTTTCTCCCTGTCCATCAGAGCAAGAAGCAGGGATCGCTCACTAAATCACGATCTTCCCCACCTCTCATGACCAATGCTTCACCATCACAAAAGTACTGGCAAACAAATGACTCACTCCAGATTGTAAAGTAAACCACACTGGATAAAACAGAGCATGGGGCCTGAGTCGCCTGTTTTTCTTGTCAAGAAAATTGGAGCTGGACGAATGGGTGACAAAGCCATCGGCAAAAGCCTCGGCGAGAAGGTGACAACGATTGGCATCATTGTTCAAAAGGGGATGACACATGAAATGACCATCACTTTTGTAAGTATTGCTTAAATTCTTAAAGTAATGTAGCGCAGGGGTGGCCAACCAGTCAGAGACTAAGAGCCAATTTTTTTTACTGTGTTACTGCAAAGAGCTCCCCCTCACACACACACACACACACACACACACACACACACATACACACACACACACACACACACACACACACACACCCGACCATGCCCTCGCGCATATATGCATGGTTGCAAATGACATGGAAATATTTGTGCTGCATGGGCACGGGGAAGGTCATGAGGACTAATTAGTGTAAATTACAAGGCTGGTAGAGAGCTCACGGTCGACTTGGGACCAGTCTGCTGGCCCTTGGTTGATTGGTTTGACGTATTGGGCACCCCTGCCCTAAAAACAGAGGTAATTCGCTGACTAGCTTAGCACTTAGCACTTAGCGCCGTTGTCTGCGCATGAGCGATGATTCAGTCATGTGATTGGTTGCCCTCTATGTCAATCAAGTAACGGGATTGATGATAGGCTGACGTAGTATGTTCTGTGAATTAAGCACCGTTGTTTGAATGGCAGCGCCATCGCCGAGGCTTTTTCAACAATTGTCGTGTGAAAGCCCGGGAGCCGCATGGAACCAGCCAAAGAGCCGCATGCGGCTCGCGAGCCGCTACGCTACACTGTAGCGTATACAAATGTTAAGTGGAGTCCATTGTTGGAGCCGAATCACAGTAATGGGGACATGTAAAAGGAGGTGTTGCCACCTTATTCGTTTTCATAATTGCCATACAGTCTTTAACCAGAAAAAGAAAAGAAAATAATAACTAAAAACATTGTCAGTTTTTGAAGTTGATCAAATTGTCAGTGAATCTGAGTTAGCAACTGCCTGGTGATCATTTGTACCACTGGTTCCATCCATCCATCCATTTTCTAATCTGCTCATCCTCATGAGGGTCACGGGCATTGTTGGAGTCTATTCCAGCTGTCTTCGGGTTTTAGGCGGGGTACACCCTGAACTGGTTGCCAGCCAATCGCGGGCACGCAAAGACAAACATCCATTCGCACTCACACTCACACCTAAAGACAATTTAGAAAGATCAAATAACCTACCGTGCACATTTTTGGAATGTGGGAGGAAACCAGAGTCCCCGGTGAAAACCCACACAGGCATGCGGAGAACATGCAAACTCCACAGAGGAAGGCCGGGGCCTGGAATTGAACCTTGCACCTATGCACTGTGAATCGGATGTGCTCACCAGTCGATCTCTATGCTGCCCGTTATAAAAGGTGATCATACTCAGCTATTAATATATGAAATAAATAAATGAATATGTAAGATACAAATGTAAAATAATCCAGTAATATAATAAAGTGTCACGAGATGGATCATGAATTATGCGATGGTATCTATTTCCAGAAGCTTTTAGATACCTTAGCAGCCTTCTAAAGATGCATTATTGAATGGTAAAGGCCCGAAAAATAAATGTATTATTGGGGATTGAAATGGTGAGGAAGTATCTCGTTTTTGTGGTGTGTGAAAGGAAGCTTGCTGGGAAAAAAAATAAATTCATAAAATTGCTTCAAGTTAAACTGGATGGAACCGGTTCTATTTAATGCAAAGAAGATTAGTCCATCGAACACAACAACAGGTGTCTAATGAGCTCTGCTTTGTTTGTCCGACGTGCTCATGGCAAAGGTCCCTTGCCAGACCAACCGTCAAAGCAAATATTTGACTCTTGAGTTGCCAAATGGGCCGTAACCTCGAACAGCAAGTAACTGACACATTCAGACCATGTACCTTCTTTGTTGAACATAAATAGTCTGAGATGAAAAATGCGAAACAATTACGATTTGGAGAAGAAGCGTGTGGCTTTCCATCGAAGGTTATTTTGCACCTACTATTTTGCGTAAATGTAAGCAGTTGTATGAATTAAACACATGTTGCTCAGCGTTCAATACAAGAGGGTAGAGTCAGAAAATCTTGATTATTTGGGTCGTTGAGGCCTTTCGTATATTATTTTATGGTGGACTGTTCAATTCAATGTTTATTGGTCAGATTATTTTTTTAAAACTTTACAGTGTCGCTGGTGAGAATATTTTGGGGTTTGGGAGCCTTAGAAGACTTTTTTTTTCTTTTTTTGTTTTTGTTTTATCAGTGGACACTTGCAATTCATTGCTGGGTATTTGAGCATTGTGTAATCAACATGAAAACCCTAGAGCTGTCTCTGGGTGAAAAACAAGCACGATGGTCATCGCAATGCCAAATAGGCTGGAGGTGGGTTAATGTTGTCTCTGGACCCCAATTCTGGCAGAGATGCCTGCATGACAAACGCTTCATTTCCAATTACCAAAGAGCGAGACATAAAGTACTATTCATGCAGGCATATCTGGCCCAGACACTAGCTTGGCGGGAACTTAAAATGACATGACAAGGTGGGAGAGAGGGAGAGGGAGAAGAGAGGTAGGGAGCTTGAGGTATCTAAGCGGTCAGCATTGCCAAAGGCGACACTCCACTCAAGGGAACAGCGCGTGAAATTTAAACCGAGCGGCATAAATATTTGATGGGGAGATTACACATTTCATCTATACGTCCACTTAGTCTGCTCCTGTTTAAGCGAAAGGCGACCAATCTACCACCGCCGCCGCTCTGATGCGTTTTCAAGTGGTGTTTGATTGGGCTGTCATCGTGTGCTGTGAAAATATGTCACATGTTTTGACACACGCTTGAATTATGAATAAAAGTGCTCATAGGGAGAGTCAGCACAGTTCAGTGGGACCTCCAAAAGGTTGCGGTTCAAAAAAATCAGCAGCACATCATAATTTATTTCATAAATGAATGGCTTAGTATCAGTAGCTATTATAACTAATGACACAAATGATCACCAAGCAGGTACTAACTAAATTCTTATTTTTTTTTTGTTCCTTTCTTTTGTGGTTAGGGATTTGTCAGAGATTTTCTCGGACAAAGTTAAAGAAATGACTCGGCACACAGGAAAATTGTCTTCAATATCGACGGAAGCGGATCTCTGAGAGCGAACGATGGTTTAGTTGCTCCGCGATCACACTCAGAGTCCCGCCCTCCACGAGTTCGACTTTTTATTGTAACATATGCAAAATACAAGAAAACCACTGCCCCCTATGTTTGTATGCCGCACCCCCGGTCCGGCCCCTCGGTGGTGATTGGTTACCTGTTTTTTAAACTTGAACCACCAGTACGTTGGCGCCTTTTCTGTCTGGTCTACATCGAATTAACATGTTGCAGACTTTGCGGATGGCCAATGTCGCATGGGCGCGACGGGTGTTCTCAACTCGTCTTTTGTTGTTCAACCGCGGTTCCCGAATTATTCGTTCCCCTTTTGTGACCGAGCTTCGCCCTCTCCCCTGTGGTCGCCCACCTGCATTGACGTGCTAATTGTGGACTTCAACCGTCCTCCGGCCAGGTGGCCGGCACCTTTGTGTACAGGCAGTTGGGGGTGCTGGATATGCACCCAAACGTTTAGATGTGCCCAAATTAAATGAAACTTTAAACATGATACAATTTTGCTCATAGATTCCTCTAACAGGATGACAGATTAAACAGCAGCAATTACAAAAACAAACAAGGTGGCAACACATCCTTGTATATTTCACCATTATTGTCATTTGGCTACACTACACTTGTCAATTTAAAGCAATAATAAGAAAACAGCGAAAGGTCATGCGTCATCAAACTACAAACTTAAAGATGGAGTTTTTTTTTTTTTTTAAAAAAACACTGTGCTAGATTAAGAACAGCCGATCAGACAGAAGGCTGAGTCGACAAAGAATCAATGATTTATGTACATGTACACTCACATGTGGGTCATCTCTGGTTTGCCAACAACTAGGCATACGACTGGCAAACAGAAGCACAGGGAGTAACTTCTGGCAACTGGGAGGATTCCGAAGCAAAGTGGAATCAGCAACAATTTTGCTCGACTGTTTCAATACTTAATTGATTGTACACTTTAAAAAAAAAACTGCAAACTGAAAAAAATGTTGTGCTTCAGTAACACTGCGTTAGAATGAATCATGCTACCAATGTAGCAGCCACGGCTAACGGCTTGTTTACAGTGGACACTCATGCACGTCAGCGAAGGGATTGGCTTTTGAGACGCGACTGGGAAAATGATTCGTGAGGCTACATTCTTATCTTGCAAGCAGTTGAAAAACTGCAAACCCCACCCTTAAGTCCTGAATTTATTGGTATTTTATTCGATAAGTGACGTAGAAAATGGACGGATGGATGGCTAGTTTACTTCAGTGGTGTAGTTAAAGTTATCTGAGTTGGCTAATGAGCAGTGAAGTTAGCTTGGGCATCACATCGTCCGCTGGCCTCAACAAAGAGACAGAGAGAGAGGGACAGAGAAAGAGAGAGACAGAGAGAGAGAGAGAGAGAGAGAGAGAGAGAGAGCGCAACAAGACTACCTGATTACTTGTGTCCGTTGTCATGACCTGCCACTACCGGTATCCGAAGCAAATGAATAGAGGCAGGACGGCTATTCTTCCACTCTGTGCTTTTTTATTTTATTTGAAGTAATAAGTCAGGAAAAGGGCTGCACAGTCATAGACTAGTTAGCACGTCGGCCTCACAGTGCAAAGGAACGGGCTTCGATCTGGCTGCGGCCTTCCTGTGTTGAGTTTGCATGTTCTACCCGTGCCTGTGTGGGTTTTCTCTGGGTACTCTGGTTTCCTCTCACATTTCAAAAACAAGCACGGCAGGTTAATGGAACACTCTAAATTGTCCCTGGGTGTGACTGTGAGTGCTAATTTTTGTTTGTCTATGTGTGCCCTGCAATTGGCTGGCAACCGGTTCAGGGTGTCCCCCGCCTGCTGCCCAAGACAGCCTGGATAGGCTCCGGCACACCCGCGACCCCAGTGAGTATAAACGGATCAGAAAACGGATGGATGGATGGAGTCAGGAAATTAAAGCATGCATTTAGCAATGGAGTCAATGTGAACGTTAATAAATGTTAAATAAACCACAGATATGTGAAAATTCTATTTATCTAAATTTATAAAATATTTTACTTTATTACATCACAAACCCGAGCTTCCATTTGTACATTACTTCAAAGATTTCAAATCGGGTTATGGATAGATCCAAATATAGATTGGAGCTTTTATCTAATGACACCTTTGTGTCTGAACGGGTGCTATTGAAATATCCAGCAGCATGAGGGGAGAAAAAACAAATGACTATTTTTCCCAACACAAGGCTGTTCATAGTCCTGCCACTGTAAATGGTCAATTTACAGTGTGGCTATTTGTGTGCCCCTTTTGTAATGATGGCCCCTAAACCTTTAATGTCTCTCTGCGTTTATCTGTCGCTTCAAGCAAGCAGGGATCAGGAATCGAGGACTTGTTACACATAGATGCACATAGATGGGTGTGTGTGTGTGTGTGTGTGTGTGTGTGTGTGTGTGTGTGTGTGTGTGTGTGTGTGTGTCTGTATGTCTGTCTGTCTGTCTGTCTAGATAGATAGATTTTTTTTGTGATAGTGTAGTTGTGCATGCGTTCTGGATACGATGCAGGGGAAGCAGATCATGCCTTGACAGCCTGTATTTGAAGGCCCATGACATCATAATGGGAAAAGCCAGTCGTTGGGTGCTACTGCATGACTTTATGATGAGCTTCCTGGTATATCGGGAACTCTAAAAAGTCCACGAGTTGTCAGAATGATAATAATATTAATAATTATAATTCCATGAAAGCCTTTGGTGGTTGGGCCCAAAAAATACCTCAATGGCGGTTCTTAATGTGCACTCATCAAGATTGTGAGTCACAGTGCCCCCGCCCCCCCCCACACACACACACAGAGGTTGCGGACACGTGACTATGAGTGCATTGTACCGAACGACCACTCTCACGATGAAAGGGGGGGAAAACACATGTTTTATGAAGCTGCTGGTTACCTTGGCAGTTAAAGACGTAGCGGAGATGGCAACCACAGACTATGTAGATGATTTATCCACACAGGCAGCATCGTGTACTAGTGCTTAGCACATATGACCGCAACTGGGTTCTAAGCTCTAGTTTGCTTGTTTTCTGTTGAATGTCCATGGGAATGTGAATGCTTGTTGGTCTGCATGTGCCCGGCGATTGACTGGCGACAAGTCCGGGGTGTACCCTGCTTTTCTTTCTGACCAAAAGTCAGCTCGGCTATCCTCCAGCTAACCCACAATGAGGATAAGCAATGCACTGTGGGATTTTTTGTTTCCTCAACTTGATGGAAAAAACGCCAAAACAAAACATTGAGAGATCCCGGCACCCATGAGGCACTCGGCGTGCATGCAAGGGCCGCACAGCCGTTACATCAGCGCCTAAAGGTAGCTGGCCGGAGTGAGAGCAAATCAATGCACAGCTTTTCATTACGCTTCCATCTCCTCACTTGGTTACGTCAAACATGGGTGGAAATTAAGAGACCCGTCAAGGACTTGTGAGGCCGTCTCTCTGGCAACAAGAGAGCGTATACCAGCTCCATGTACAACGGAAACAAATAGGAAAAATCTTCCATGCACATTGTACACATGTAGGCTACATAGCGTTTGTCTTCATGAGGGTCAACATGTGAGTTAGGGCCTATCCCAGCGGATTTTTTTGGTTTCGCTATCCAATTGTCTAGAGCAGGGGTGTCAAACTCATTTCACATTGTGGGCCACATACGGCCTCGGTAGATGTAAAGTTGGCCGGACCATTAAAATTATACCATACTCTGCTATAAAGAACCAAAATAATGTCTTTCCTTTGTTTTGATCTAAAGAAGCACAAGAACATTAGGAAAATTTTAAATGTAATAAACAGATCTTTTACAAAACATTTCATGAAGCTCCTTAGCATATAAAATTTAAATGTAATCCCTGCCTACACCTTACAAACTGAAGAGAGTGCTATTAAATGTGTAAAGAATAAAGTATTTACATGTCCTTGATACTGTCTGCTATTTTGGGTCTGTCTCAGTGACAGACTGAGGCTGCTGTTGTCTTCTTCTCTGATCAAAACAATGTTGTCTTTTACTCTGATCAAAACAGAGAATTGCACCTTATTAAAAATATTCATTCCGTGTCTTTTATGCATTTTGTCACTTTTAAATTATCCTGCGGGCCTGATCAAACCTCCTTGCGGGCCAGTTCTGGCCCGCGGGCCATATGTTTGACACCACTGGTCTAGAGTGTAGCGACTTACAAGTATTCAGTCTCACGTCCACACCTAAAGAAAAGTTTGAATCTTCAGTTAGACGAAAAAGCACGTGTAGGGTCTTTCTCCCGTCACATCTGTCAAGAGATGCGGGGTGTCTCTCTATTGTAAAGTTAAACACTAAAGGGCAAAGTATTTTTAAACAGTACAATGTCCTGCATCGATGTATATCTTTATTCTAAAGCAATTTCATTGATTTTTTTAAAAATTAAATATATTTTTTGAATCACCCAATTAATCGGTTATCTGAATTTTATTCTGCCGAATGTCAGGATCTGCATCGGCCTCAAGAAACCCATATCGGTTGCGCTTTAGTGCAAAAATTCACGTTGGACATCCAAACGCAATGAAACCACAACTTGCTTTAGTGGCGAGCAATCCCTTTTTCTTCATCCATCACAATGTAATAACACCACTGAGTCCATTGCAATATAGCCGCTTAAATGGTGCAGTTTCACACCATGTCGGCGACGCAGTGACAACCTCAGAGGCCGTTTTCATTTACCGAGAGAGGCGAGGGTTTTTTTTTCTTTTTACACAGCCATGGCGCTCTCTTTTGATGATGAAATAAATGAGAGAAAAGATGAAGGTCCCCGAGTTGGGCTTGTTTGGGCATGATTCATCTCTTTGCCTCTCTTCCACTGAGCCTCTCTTTCCTCCCATAAAGACCTCATCCATACTTCCATCTGGTGGAAATTTATTACCTCAGGAAACCTTGACACCACCCAATTTTGGGGGGTGGGAAAGGGATTTTCTGCATGCGGTTGTTTGATGATGAAATAAATGAGAGAAAAGATGAAGGTCCCCGAGTTGGGCTTGTTTGGGCATGATTCATCTCTTTGCCTCTCTTCCACTGAGCCTCTCTTTCCTCCCATAAAGACCTCATCCATACTTCCATCTGGTGGAAATTTATTACCTCAGGAAACCTTGACACCACCCAATTTTGGGGGGTGGGAAAGGGATTTTCTGCATGCGGTTGTGGGATTTTAACCATAGTGGTCTTGAAACAAACCTCGTGTCAAAAACACATTCACTATCATCACATATGAAGGAAAGAATGACCCAAAAGCGGTACAAATTAAGAGTTCAGCCAACATTTCCTGAAAAAAGCCTGTGCGTGTACATCTGTTGTTTTTATTTTTCATGTTTTTCTTAATTTAGATACATGTCGGCTTGTGCGGCGCCTGCTTGTGACGTTCTCGATACTGACTGGCCGTCGCCAACGAGGGACGGACTGAATCCACGTGGGTCTGCCTGAAATCCTGATGGAAGCAATGAAAGGCTGATGGACATTCCATCAGTCTGATGTCATACCCACCTCTGGTAAATGCACATCCACAACAGTAGGTGGCAGTTGCACTCACTTATTTTATACACACACACACACACACACACACACACACACACACACACACACACACACACACACACACACACACACACACACACAGTATGCCTATTTCCCCAAGAATGGAAGTGGTCCACTGCACTGTATTTCCGACAGAAAAAAGTTATTAAAATTGAGCCAACCGACAATGGTCGATTTAGTGGATGTCCTTTCTGAAATCAGCAATGATGATACCTTCCTGTCTTTGGTTCTAATTAGCAAACAAGATCCATTATATCTGGTCATCCGCCACTGACATGAGCCACATTCTTAATTAACAAAGAAATTCTATTCATCTGGCGCCGCCAAAGACATTGTATGAGGTGTCGTCTCTGCATTTCATTCATACTCACCTTTAAGAAAATCAATTGAGCCCCACGTAATTATGACCTTTTTAAGGGTTGTAGTGAGACTGCGGTCGTTGTGAAACTGACTCAAGAGCTGAGGAGGAAATATAGAGGAATGACATTTGTTTAACGGCCACATATGAAAAATGTCAAAATCAAATCAGTGATAATCAATCAGTGTCCTTAAAAAGTCTGCTCACCAGTTCAATGTAAAATTAAACAACCGAGTATATGTTGCGAGTCATTCTGCCCCACCTGTTATGTAACAGTGGGGCATTTACATAATAACCACCCCACGGTGAAAAAGAGATTTCAGTGCATCCCTAAATATAGAGTCCTTTAAAAAAGAAAAAAAAAAAAACAAACACGAGCAAAGAGCATACACTCCAGGTCAGCCGATACGATTAGCACATCAGATGTGGCAATTACGTATTGAAACGGTCCTATATTGCTGGACTAAGCGCGTCTACCCGTGTGGCGCTAATGCACTTAAGTGAAAACTCACGTTTTTGTCCACGCGCTATAGAGCGACTATACCCTTCTAAGTAACAAGAGCTTTCGTATACCCAACTCTCTCACTTCCACTGCAATGGCCCTCGCTCGCCTGCCCCGCATGTTGTGTCTATTCACAGCAGATAAGTCGCAGGGCGGAAAGCCAGAGAGTAATGACGGCCGGCGTGCACAACAAGCGTCTCCTGAAGAGCAAGAAGGGGTAGGAAGGAGAGGCAGGGGGAGGGGGGAGTTGTTGGGGCGGGGGGACGCCTGGGGAGCATTTTGCCGTATTATGCAGTCAGCTATGACTAAAACATGATTACAACTCTATTCACGGCCATGAAAAGAGCGCAAACTGGATGTTGAGAGGGCACACGTATTGCTGTAACTTCCACTAACAACCCAGGCTGAACTTAGCTTTTCATCTACAAATGGAGGTGTATTACTTAACGATGCTTCCTTAACACCAATTGCTACTTTCCTATAAGTCAGTATATGCAGAATTTACACCAGACTTAATGCACTTAATGCACACTTCGTGCACATGCGGATGCAGTGTATTCGCCTACTAACAACCCAGATTAAACTCTACCCCTCTCCGACAGACGAAGAGCTTCGTCTCTCAGACGAGGTGTATCACTTCAATGTACTACCTTGACAACAATGACTACTTTCCTATTAGCCAAGGTTTTGACACCATCTTGAGGCATTTTGGGGCGCAAAAAGAGGCAAATAGATGAGTTTTTCAGCCAAAAGCTAAGAATAGGTTCCTCAGGCAACAACGCAAATTGGTGAATACACAAATAGGTGCTCGTTTATTTTATATTGACATATTATTTACATTTCAATCTTGTGATCATGCAGATCAGCGCAATCCTTCCGGTGACAATAACCGCGATGTGAAAAGTTCATCTGTACAAACAAGGCGTCTCCACCTCCTCGGGCTGTTTCACCCGAGCATGTTATGAACGCCATCAATCAGCACCACGGAAAGCGGCACGCGTATAGCAGAGTGAAGTGAAAACATTCAGAACCGCGGACAGCGACAGAAACCACCGCAGCTCTTGTCCAACAGAGTTGAAAAGACCCCCGCGCTCAACCCCAAGCCCCATCACCACCACCGTCAATGTGCACAATGTACTCGTGAAAACACGTTTCCCCAGGTCGTTTATTTGCTCGATTGGGATGGATGGAGACATTCTCGCGACTTTTGCAGAGTTCAAAGTTGGGGAAAAAGTTGACAAGAATACACTCGTAAAAAACAATGTACAGTAAATTTGGGGTGATTTTAGAATCGATGTTGTGGGATTTTTAAATAGAACCCATAATGCTGTGATGGGGAAATGGAATTGTGCGTGCAGAGCGCATGAAAATAGGACTGCAGTACAGTCAATACAAACAGGATATACATAGAGCAATACAGTAGGTGTGGTTTAAATATTCCATTTACTATTATATTCCTGTTATGGAATAACTAATTGGTCATTTGGATTATGCAGTCAGCTATGACTAAAACATGATTACAACTCTATTCACGGCCATGAAAAGAGCGCAAACTGGATGTTGAGAGGGCACACGTATTGCTGTAACTTCCACTAACAACCCAGGCTGAACTTAGCTTTTCATCTACAAATGGAGGTGTATTACTTAACGATGCTTCCTTAACACCAATTGCTACTTTCCTATAAGTCAGTATATGCAGAATTTACACCAGACTTAATGCACTTAATGCACACTTCGTGCACATGCGGATGCAGTGTATTCGCCTACTAACAACCCAGATTAAACTCTACCCCTCTCCGACAGACGAAGAGCTTCGTCTCTCAGACGAGGTGTATCACTTCAATGTACTACCTTGACAACAATGACTACTTTCCTATTAGCCAAGGTTTTGACACCATCTTGAGGCATTTTGGGGCGCAAAAAGAGGCAAATAGATGAGTTTTTCAGCCAAAAGCTAAGAATAGGTTCCTCAGGCAACAACGCAAATTGGTGAATACACAAATAG
The DNA here is from genome assembly GCF_001891065.2 of Hippocampus comes. Classification (NCBI taxonomy): domain Eukaryota; kingdom Metazoa; phylum Chordata; class Actinopteri; order Syngnathiformes; family Syngnathidae; genus Hippocampus; species Hippocampus comes. The sequence goes on from NW_017805002.1 coordinate 3,766,597, forward strand.
GTGCTCGTTTATTTTATATTGACATATTATTTACATTTCAATCTTGTGATCATGCAGATCAGCGCAATCCTTCCGGTGACAATAACCGCGATGTGAAAAGTTCATCTGTACAAACAAGGCGTCTCCACCTCCTCGGGCTGTTTCACCCGAGCATGTTATGAACGCCATCAATCAGCACCACGGAAAGCGGCACGCGTATAGCAGAGTGAAGTGAAAACATTCAGAACCGCGGACAGCGACAGAAACCACCGCAGCTCTTGTCCAACAGAGTTGAAAAGACCCCCGCGCTCAACCCCAAGCCCCATCACCACCACCGTCAATGTGCACAATGTACTCGTGAAAACACGTTTCCCCAGGTCGTTTATTTGCTCGATTGGGATGGATGGAGACATTCTCGCGACTTTTGCAGAGTTCAAAGTTGGGGAAAAAGTTGACAAGAATACACTCGTAAAAAACAATGTACAGTAAATTTGGGGTGATTTTAGAATCGATGTTGTGGGATTTTTAAATAGAACCCATAATGCTGTGATGGGGAAATGGAATTGTGCGTGCAGAGCGCATGAAAATAGGACTGCAGTACAGTCAATACAAACAGGATATACATAGAGCAATACAGTAGGTGTGGTTTAAATATTCCATTTACTATTATATTCCTGTTATGGAATAACTAATTGGTCATTTGGGAAAACGTCTTCTTGAGTCACATTTTAACATATAATAACACAAAAACAAGAACATAGATAAATACATTAAAAATCCTGTTTATAGAACACCAGTGACTCTCACTGCGACACCAAATCATCTAGTTTCAATTAATTAGCCTGCAAATGATTATTTATTCACAACTAATCCGGTGTCTATATTACTGTATCCATGCCAGTGACGTATGGCAGAACGACGAAATGCTGTTGTTCGAAATCAGACGTCCCCAACCTTTTTTGCCCCATTGACCGGTTGGTTTCATGTCAGACAATGTTTTCAGGGACCGGCCTTCAAGGCCAGATAGATACACTATAATATGATATGGCCTGCATGAAAAGTGTGGTATTTTCGAAATATAATCATAAACATAATCCACCAGTTTATACACCATTATTTCAGTGCATTGAACTGATTTTTTTTTTTTTTGGCATAGAATGTTTTTGTTTTGTGGTGCACTGTGAGATGTATTGATACATATTTGCCTTGGAACTGCATTAAGGCACCTGTATAGATTAGGTCTGGTGTAAAAATTGCTTATAGACTAATCTGCCATTTGGAAAATGTTCTGTATATTCCCATTTTAATATATACGATAAACACATTTTGAACAAACACACAAACAATTATATTACATATACAGGTATTTTTTTCTAAATCTGATATTTCTCACGAAAGCAAATAAATGCCAAGCGCAAAGTGGCCAATTTTCAGTCAGAAATGCTGACAAATGATGCCTTGTTTGTGAAGACTTGTGATGAAGAATGAAAATGACCCCGTTTAAATATTATATAATGGATACACGGCGGCATGGTAGGGCGACTGGTGAGCATATCGGCCTCATTGTGTAGAGGTGCTGGGTTCGATTCCGGCTGCGGCCTTCCTGTGTGGAGTTTGCATGTTCTCCCCACGCGTGGGTTTTCTCCGGGCTCTCAGGTTTCCTCCCACATTCCAAAAACATGCTTGGCAGGTTGATAGAACACTCTAAATTTCCCCCTGGTGTGATTATGAGCATGAATGTTTGTTCGTTTATGTGTGCCC
>NW_017805002.1:3773336-3838877 GCF_001891065.2 Hippocampus comes
GTGCCATCATATAGAGCTCATCTCAAATTCTGGCTTGCAAGACAAAGAAAGTAAAACTCACCTGAGCGATGACTTGTTTCTCAAAAAAACTAAATTGGGGGCACTGTTGGTTTACATATTACACCGTATTTGTGGGCTTTATATATAATTGCATAGTGGACCAGATGAAATCCCCCGAGATGCCACATATGGCCCACATGCCACACGTTCCCCACCCACTCGGGCGACACTGCTGCATGACCACGGCGAAACTGATTTGTGTGTGTGCCCAGTGTAATGCCCTCACATTGGTGCCTGGCGTCATATATATGAGACGAGCGCATTACTATTCTTGTCACAACATCCTTGCAGTAAGAGGAAGGATGCAAGCGGGCCGCACACATGCATACATTTTTTTTCACCACTTCGAAGCCAGCATACTATGCGCAACATCCACCTAAACTTGTCATGGCATTATATAATCCCCCTTGCATGGACAGATTGGAGCACGTGTGTGTGGGTGCATGTGTGTGTCTGTGTGTGTATGTGACACATCCCATCACTCACCCTGGTTTTGCGCTCCCCCGTCCCCCTCCTCCGTGTCAGTCAGGTTGTTAAGCATCCCGACGAGGATCTGCTTGTCTTCTCCTGGTGCTCTTCTTCTTCTTGTGGTCAGTGATGGAGGGGCCGTGGGGCAGCTCTTCTGCCGCAGAAATGGCCAGGCAAGGCGGCGTGGAAATGTGCCAAGCCGCTTTTTTTGGTCTCTCCCTCCGCGCTCCTCTTCGCTGGATGCTCGAAGAGAGGCGGCAAAACGGAGAGAAGGATTTTTTTTTCCTCCCTCTCTCTCTCTCTCTCGTTAGGTCCTCCTCTTGACGTCTCTTCTGTGGCTGCCTTGTAAAGCGTGACTATCTCACTCGCTCACTCTGTTGCTCGGCCCGATCGCTGTTGCTCGCTCTCTCTCTCAGTGGTGGAGGGAGGATGAGGAAGATGAGGAGGAGGAATCTGCAGGAGTTTGGCAAAAAAGCTGCACTGTGGAGCTCCTGGCTCGACTCACCCGATCGAGCTTCGAGGGAATTCATAAAGAAAAATGACTTTGACGACAAGTATGGTTTATCTCGTCACATCATACTTGTTGCTAGGCAGATTTCACAGGGCTCAAGTGTAAATGCCCCAGAGCATGACCATCAACCCCTCCAAACACAGACATATGGTCTTTGAATGGCAAGCTTGGGGCTTCCATCAGCATGGCCGTGGCCAGACAAATAAAGCATTAAAAAATAGCCACGCAGACAGACATGCACCCAAAAACTTTCAATTGCAGTCTGTAATAAATGACACAATCAATAGAAAATAAATGTAAAGCAAATGAAATCAAATAAATACATGAATAAAATATATAAATAAACATCTGTACGTCCGTCCATCCATTCATCCATCCATCCATCCATCCTTCCAAGAGCTTGGGTGGAGGTGGATATTATTACCAGAAATCAATCCATCCATCCATCCATCCATCCATCCACCCATCCATCCATCCATCCATCCATCCATCCATCCATCCATCCATCCATCCATCCATCCATCCATTTTCCGATCTGCTTTATCCTCACAAGTGTCGCGGGGGTCTTGGAGCCTATCCCAGCTGTCTTCAGGCAGTAGGCTGGGGACACCCTGAAGCGGTTGCAACCCAATCGTAGGGCACACACAGACGAACAACCATCCACGCTCACACTGACACCTAGGGACAATTTAGAGTGTTCAATCAGCCTGCCATGCATGTTTTTGGAATGTGGGAGGAAACCGGAGTACTCAGAGAAAACCCACGCACATGCAAAGTCCACACAGGAAGGCCGGAGCCGGTATCGAACCCATGACCTTTGCACTGTGAGGTCGACGCGCTAACCACTGGGCTGCCCCACCACAAATCCAAACACCATTTTGCTGGACAAAGTCAGTGAGAGTGAATTGACCAATGTGGCCAATAAGTAGAATTGTAAAAAAAAAAAAAAAAAAAAATTCTGATTGCTGGAATACTGACATGACAATAGTTAAATATATGTAGAGTGTATAACCACACCACTCACATACATTTGCAATCAGTCATTTCAAACAGGTATCTATCTTCCCCATTGCAATGAAAATAGCCAAGGTCATTCCAGTATACAAAAATAGTGATATTTTCTAATTATAGACCACTTTCATTTCTGTCTCAGTCCTCAAAAATAAATTCAAATACTTTTTGCAACTGGATTATATCATTTTATTGAGAGCCATAACCTACTGAGCCAAAAGGAATATGGATTAAGATGAAATAGGTCAACTGCAATGGCATGATTGGTGTGGAAGGGCAAATACAAAATCCAATTGATAATACAGATTATATAGTTGGAGTTGTCACTGACTTTAAAAAATGCCTTTGATATAACTGATCATCCTATACTATATTCATAAGTACGGTAAATTGGAAGGATAGGGAATCAAGAGGAAATGTGTTATCGTGGCTGATTGATTTTCTTACAAACAAAACAATTTGTGCTGTGAAAGAAAGGAAGTCAAATCAGAATTAACGAAACTAATATATGGAGTTCCCCATGGATCAATTCTTGGGCCAATACTATTTATTTTGTTGGTAAATTAGATCTATATTTTAGATATTCAAACGTGTACTTTTTGCTGATGATGTATGTACAATACGTGTATATGTGTGTGTGTGTGTGTGTGTGTGTGTGTGTGTGTGTGTGTGTGTGTGTGTGTGAGTGTAGGCACAACACCGTGATAGTCTGATAGTTTGACATTATGCGGAAACAGAATTAGTCTTGGCTTCAGTGTACTCCTTTTGGTCTTTGTTTGATTCGTGTGAATATTTCTTATGACTGATGATTTGGTATGTCCAAAACAACACCTTAAGGGTGAGGGGGTGTCGATGATTTCCTTTTGATTTTTTTTTTTTTTTTTTTGCAAATCAAATCGGATCTGTGCTCTTGGCCAGTCATCTGCAAATAGCCCAAATTTAGTTTATAAGGTTTGTCAGACACACTAATTGCACTATTGAATTGCTGCTCTGCATTCGCTATAAAATACATACTGTATGGGTGAGGTTAAGCACTCAAATGTGACCACACATTCCAACACTGATTACTCCAGCTGCCACCAAACTTGTGCTTTCAGACATGGTGTGATTGGGATCAATGCTGCCAGTGGAACGTGCCACGTTTAATGTCACGTGCAAGGGGGAGAACCGACTGAGAGGACCTCAATTAGAATCAGAATCAGAATCATCTTTATTGGCCAAGTATGTAGAACACAAGGAATTTGTCTTCGGTAGTACAGGCTACACTAGTATAATCAAGAACAACTATGATAAACAAGGACATGACAAATAAGTATGGAAAGACATTCCGTAATGTAAGGGTACCGTTGTGCGGTAGTACCACCCAATGACAGCTGTGATACAAAGTATGAAGCACAGCTAAAGTGATCAGTGGTAGAATACAATACTATAACAGGTGTGCAGTTGGTGCAAATAATCATTGCAGCATTTTAAAGGGACCAGTGGCAGTATTTGTGGAGCAAGTTTAAGTGTGCAATTGTAAAGATTTAGAAGACCTCCTTTTGATCCTTTCAAATTAACCCAACAATATATATCGGGGGAAATAAATGGAGATATTCTGTGTTTGTGCACCACACGCTCACTGAGCACACTCGTAACAAAGGTGTTTTCTCCCAAAAGGCTTTTTGTTCCAATCAAAAAGAGGCAACAACAACTTGACGCCTGGCAACAAGTCCCTCCGCCAGGCTGCTCTCTCTCTCTCTCTCTCTCTCTCTCTCTCTCTCTCTCTCTCTTTCTCTTCCCCCCCCCCGTATCTACATCATTAATAGTCACACCACAGCCAACGTTGTTTGCACAAATTGCATGCGCAAATTGGACACCATTTAGGCCCTGCTTTGCTCAAATATGCTGCAGTTGAAAGGAACCCCATACAGTGTTCCCTGACTTTCGATGGTAAGTGAATTTAAGTGAGATGTCCAAACCGCGGCCCGGGGGCAATTTGTGGCCCACCATCCATTGTTCAGCGGCCCACGACATGACAAAAAAACAAAAAGCAAAACAAAACAAAAACTAAACGTGACATTTGACAATGGCCACAAGGTTAGTTAAGAAAGAGAAAGGTGGCCAAAATGGAAAGGGAGGGTGTCAGAAAAAAAGGTGCCATCACGACAAATAATTTGTTTATATACTGTAACTACCTTTTCTGTATATTTGAAGATACAAATAAACCATTTATGATTAAAAGAATAACACAATTTATCTTCAAAACACTGTAGTGAAAAAGGTAATTCAATTTTAGAGGCATAAATACTTTAATTCACTTTGTCCTCTTTTGCTGATTTATGAAGACATCACATTAATGATCCTCAAGTAACTGTTTGAAAAATGGACACTTTACTACAGTTTGTTCTTTTTCTGGCTCTGAATTGTGAGATGGTATTCGGCGTCTGTTTAGTGCAGAGCTGGATCTTGTCTGTGAGCTAGACGGCAGTTGGCCACCCCAAAAACTCCTCAATGATTTGCTTTCACACCTTTAACAGAAAACTGATGAGATTAAGTAGACAATACAAACAATATATTATTGCTAACTTGACTGCCTTTAGCGTGTTTCAAAAAGTTGAAGAATTTTAAGGTGGCCCTTTTACCCTTCCATTTTTCTATATGCTGCCCTCAAACAAAAATGTTTGGACACCCCTGATTTAAACAAAAGAGAGGTTGCACAGCAAGATTTACAAGGGTTTAAAAGGCATATTAATCCACCAGGATTGCAATCTTTGGCTACAATGGGAAGTGGGATTCTAGTTAACCCTTTCAGGGATAGCGGTGACTACAGTGGACAACTTATCATGTTATCAGGTTACAGGTTGCATGAAAGGGTTAAGGTAAGGTGTTTTAGGATAGAATTTAACAACAACTTTCACAATAGTTAATTGCAGATGTTTCGTCGTCCTTGTTTGCTGTCACAGGCAGAGCATGCTCCTCTCACAATTTTTGAATGGAGCTGTTTTCTATTGGCTCCTACTGTCTGCATGAAGCTCAGTTTTTGGGGGCCCTTGGAATAACTGAGCAGCACATTTGTACAATGTTCTGTGACTCTAAATGGTTCAAGTGAGGCAATACACTTGGAACGTATTTCCGAATCCCCCCAAAATGAGGGAACGGCACTTTTAGGGGTGATGAAGTTTACGGAGCTGTTGGAAATATTCTCAGAGTGCGCACAGCTTCACTCCAACCGTTCCAGAAACCTAACAGCGTTGTCGAAATGTGCCGTTCAGTTATTCACAGTGCACCAAAAACCGAGCTCCGGAACGCGCCCCTCGGCGTTCCACCTGGGGACACGATGCATCAGGCAGTCCAGGTGGAAACAGTTCAAGCACGAGCTCCTGATTGGTTGCGTTTGGAACATACATAGGCTGCGTTTGGAAATTAATGAAAGGGGAGTTTGCTGTGCCTCTCTGGATCTACACACTCGCAGAGCAGTGCACAGGACTCAAAGTGAATTTCGAGACGCAACCCTTATAATCACGGTGTCGGTTTTATAACAAATCAAATTTAAAACTAATTTCTCCTGAAAAAAAACATTTCTTGACTGGTCTGACTTAGAAGGAAGAAAAATAGAAAGAAAACTGTGACGCATTAAGTTATGGTCACGATAGAGTGAATTCGTAATAACTGAACAAGTAGTGATGGAACACTGTAATTCCCATTGGATAAGCAAGGTGCTGCGAATGTCAGTGGTTAGTTGATTTTTCCATTTGTGATATTATAACCAGTCTGAAAACCTATCGATCTATTGCAAGGCTACTAAGTATGGCTATGCCTTAATCCGGCCCACTAAGCATTTACATTATTCAGAGTCGTTATTTTCAATAAAATATAAATTTCACCAATTTCAAAAATTGGTGAACTAAAATATATTGATATGAATTAGTTAATTGATCTGCGATTGGCTGGCAACCAGTTTGGGATGTACCCTGCCTACTGCCCGAAGACAGCTGGGATAGGCTCCAGCATGCCCGCGACCCTCGTGAGGATCAGCGGAATAGAAAATGAATGGATGGATAGTTAATTGATTCATTGTTCAGGATTCAATAAAATATTGTTAAAATAAAAATTTATATTTATGAGGTTTTGAATGACTAGATTTTTCTGTCGTTGGTGATTGTCCAGTCACCGTTGATATATAAATCAGTATGTATTGTATTGTATTGTATTTTCCGATGACGTTGACATTTGTCTCTGCTGTCAATTGTTTTGCAGGTGATTGTGGAACCAGTCTTACTAAAATATGTCTATGTGCTTGAGGCACAGGGGCTTTCCCCCTTTAGTTTTGTTAAATAAAGTGTGAGTTGATTCAAATTAACTCAGTTATGATTTTGAAATGAGCATGAACTATTTTATTTTTAAAACTATATTACTCGTGATCAGAAGCTGACGGTAATCTGTGCTGACACTGCAGCTCTGCTTATCTTTTAGCTTTACCATGACAGTGCTTCCGTGCTATCGATTGAAAATGGCAGATTTTGGACCACCATAGCTGCCATGTCATGGGTGTGCGAACTGAAAATGTAAATTAGCCGAACCATTGTGTCACAATTCAGAACGGCTCACCCCCATTTTCTGAAAAAGGGAGTAAGTTATTATCAATTACATGATATGTTCCAATTAACGCTTGTTTTTAAATTCCCTTGAGGCAATTATTTTCGATTCAATTTAGGAGCCAATGTTGACTATGGCAGTAGTTACCATGACGAGCAGGGGCGGAGCCAGCAAACTGCGACAAGGAGAGCGGCTCCTACATGCAGAAAGGCAACAAAGTGTGAAGATGAAAGCCAACACCATAAATGGCAAAACCATGGATTGCATTTTCCCTTGTGGAGGCAGCACTTCATCTGGCAACCATCGAATTGTGTAGTTTCACACTTGATAGGTGGGCAGACACTCCAGACATTCAGCTATTTGCATACAAGACATAAAATGGTCAATTTTCATCTCCCCTTTAAGATCCAAACAGACCGGTAAATGATTAACCACGAAATTCATTACTTACTTCCCCATATAGTGTGTGGCACAATTAATAGTCTCTGACTGCGGCAGAATAACAAAAGGAGTTACACCCATATACACTCTCATAAGATCCTGCTATGAACATTAACAGCATCGAACACTTCCAAAGCTCATTTAGCATTCCGCGCTGGACTTTTCTCGCATTCTCCTGCAGCCCGTTACGTTTAATGAATGCATCCTCATTCATTTTGTGCCAGCGCCATTCCGTGCACATACTGCTGACTCACTGGGGCGTCAGAAGGCTTTCTTATTTTCTTAAGAAGCAACTTAACGCTGCCTTGTCTCCTAACAAGCGCCTGTTATTGGATTAGTCCTTACAGCACAAAATAAAAGCAGCGCTCCAAAAATGTGTTTAGTTAAATTTTGGAAAGGGCATTCTTCGAACGGTAAAGTCAACTGCTAATACTGTCATAGGTAGAGGAGTCTCTTCTAAAAAACCAAATCCTATGACATTAAGACATTGTGTTAAAATAAATAAAAACTGAATACAATGACTTGCGAATCATGTTCAATCTGTATTTAGTTCCTTACATACACAAGATATTTTATTGTTGAAACCAATAAACTTTGTTTTTAACAAATAGGCCTTAACTTTTAATTTTATAGCTGCAACACGTTCCAAAAAGCTGGGAAAGGATCATGTTTACCACGTGGTTACATCATCTTTGCTTTTAACAACATTCAATAAATGTTTGGGAAGTAGGCCAACTTTTTACACCACAATCATAAATGTTGGTAGCCTTCAATATTTGGTAAGGAATGACAATGTTGATTGCAACACTTCTGGTTTCAACGCAAAGTTTGCAGACAGCACTTTGAAATGAAAAGAGACCCTTGAACAATGTCATGGTTCTGTTGGTTTGTAATTCAGTGCAGGCGGGATCCGAGGGCGTTCCCTCCAGCGCCACACCTGTTGAGCGTTATCATCACCTAGCTTTCAGGACTGCCACGCCGACAGCTCAACGTCGGATTATTCAGCCTTGCTCACGGACTCTCATACCAAGTGTTTGATTTTTCTAAACTTTCACGATCTTGCCTCACAGTTCTCTTGTTCAAGTTCTATATTCGCTCTAGTAAGTAGTCCTTTTGTCATACTGTTATTCTCTATGTTATTGTACATGTAATTGGATAGTCCTTGTCCTTCTCAGACAAGTGATTTTGCGTTGATACTTGTCCTTGCATTTTAAGTGCTTTTGGTTTGTCTCATTTTTCTCTGACTTAGTCAATCCTGCATCTTTCCTTAATAAACATTTTGGTCAAATCTCCTCATCTACGTCATGATAATAAAGTGCAAAAACTGCTGGAAGCCATCAAGAGAAATGCTCGAATGAGGCGGAATGGGGGGCAAACAACGGCAGCTTCAAGGTTCTTGGGTTTGATGGCGTGCTGGACCCTGAGCTTGTTGGCAGACAAATGCAGGGCACAAAAAGACGAACAACCATCTGCACTCACAATCACAGCTAGAGACAATTTAGAGCAGTGGTTCTTAACCCGGGTTCGATCGAACCCTAGGGGTTCGGTGAATCGGTCTCAGGGGTTCGACGGAGCCTATGCCAGGTTAGGTAAGACAAATGCGACTCAACATGTCAATTAATCATGACACGCCCGCTCGGCAATCGCTGGCTGCAGATGATCACATGACATTGCTTGTCCAATCAGTGCTGCGGGAAATTTAGTTCGCTCAGTCATCAATGTGTGACTGTTGTGATAGTACGTCGTACAATTAAAAAGAAAAAGTATACTTATCTCGTGAAATTTTATTTACTTTTTTCTGTTTTTAATGAATGTGTTTCTTTTTATATCTTGCATTTGTAAAAAAATAGACATTTTTTTTCACTAATGAAGGGTTCGGTGAATGTGCATATTAACTGGTTGGGTTCGGTACCTCTGAGGTTAAGAACCACTGATTTACAGTGTTCTATTAACCTGCCATCCACGTTTTTGGAATGTGGGAAGATACCCGAGTACCCGGAGGAAACCCACGCAGACACAGGGAGCCCATGTTAACGACACACAGCAAGACCAGAGCCGGAATCGAACCCTACACCTCTGCAGTGTGAATCCAACATGCTCATTAGTTGGCTCCCGTGCTGCCGCAAATGAAGCAAGAACTCAAATCAGGCTTTATTGACAAATAAGAGTCATTTTGCCCAAGTTATGTGCAATTTGCTATGCGCATGACAAGCCGCAATTCATGTGCAAAAACGCTTGCCAGTTTTTTTTTTAACATTACATTTACTTGGCTAAATGTACCTAACCTTCAGGAGTGCTTTTCGAGCATCCTGAACTTTTGAAGCATGCTCCAACCCTCAGCGGGGAACGCCATTATTGTGCGCCGATGTCGTGCGGACCCCAGCTGAGGTCATATCGACCCGTTCCCACCGGAGATTCAAACACTCCATCTTTCTTCGCAACTACTTACTCGCTCTGCTTCGTGAGCTACCATGACCTTCGTCTTCGAAAAGAAGGTGGAAAAATAAAAAGGAAAGCAGAAGAAACAACAGAGAGGTGACCCAACAGGAAGAGATAGAGGGAACCATAAGGGACACAATTCAGGGTTACCTCTCACACATACTACAGAAACGCTCGCATGGGCACTCCTGAAATGCTTTCACGCACACAACGGAAATTTGTCTTCTCTCACACACATAGCAGACACTCCCTCACACATCCTACTGAAACACTCATAGCCACTCATAGAACATCTATTTCAGTATCTCATCATTGCATTTTTCAGTATGACATGCTTAGTGTGTGGGGAAAGTGTTTCATTTGTAAGTGAGAGCATTTGAGAGACTTAATTCAGACATAGCTCTCACAAAAACTACTGAAATGCTCTCATACACACTACTGAAACACTCTCACAGTCACTAGAGCTGTGTGTTTCCCAACTTTTATTGAGCTAAAGCACATATTTCACGTGAAAAAAAAAATCAAGGTGGAACCCCTGAGCAGAACAATAAAGTAGATATGTAATTGCTGTCATTTGGTCAAAAAACATTTCATTAGTTTGCCTGTTACTAAATGTGGTTGGCATAGAAAATGATCCAAAACATTTTTTTATTTGTAAATATTTTTTGGTCGAATAATTGACATTGGATAACATCCCGCGGCACACCTGATGATCTCTCACAGAACACTGGTTGAGAATCACTGCACTAGAGAAACACTTTCAGCACAGCTGAAATGACCTCACACACAAAAATGAAATGCTATTGTGCATGAGAGCATTTCAGTCAGGTGTGAGAACATTTCAGAAGTGTGTGAGAGTGTGTCATGCATGAGTATCAGGGACCATCAGGGATATCAGGATTACCTCTCACGTTTACAACTGAAACACTCTCACACTTACTGAAACAGTCACAACTGAAACACTTTCATACACCACTGAAATTATCTCACATGACTGAAATGCTCTCACCCGTGACAGCGGTTTAGTAGTGTATATGAAAGCGCTTCAGTAGTGCATATGAGGGTGTTTCATTAGTGCGTGTGAGAGGTAATCCTGCATTATGTCCCTGACGGCATTTCATACTCACGCATGAGTCCTCGCATCACGTTAGTCATGCGCCGACGAGATTTTAGCGTGCTGAGCTGGTCTGCATTTGCGAGCTATGGCGGAATGCAGACTAAATATTCAAATGTGCAATTAAGGTGCTGCAGCGCTGAATCATGCACAGCAACATTAGCGGACACTGAATAAGTCATGACACATGTTTTCTGCGAGCTTTATAACAACTTTTGGGTGTCAGGGAATCATTTAAAATCTTCCATTTTGCTGACTAAAATATGAGAAAACTGTCAACAGATTGTGCCAGTTTCTGGGTTACTGGTTTCTTTTGCACTAAACACCGGACAGTGAGCTTTGCTTTAATACATATTTTTCATTCGGAGTTGCCTTTTCAGGGTAGTAGCATGCTGTGCCGCAAAATACAGGCTGGCATATTGGCTTACTGAAAGAAATGTGGCATAAGAGAATCAAGTTGAGAGAACAAACATATGTCTGTATGTATTGTTGCATGCTCTTTGTTTTTGTTGCTGCTCGATGCATCTTAAAGTTGCAGTTGTTCGAGGGTTTAGGGGTATCAAACATACGGCCCATGGGCCGGAACCAACCCCCAAGGAGGTTCGATCAGGCCCGCAGGATCATTTAAAAGTGAAAAAAATGCTGAAAAGCCACGGAATTAATATTTTTAATAAGGGGCAATTCATGGAGTACCCACTAGGGGACACACTGTTTTGATCAGAGAAGAAGACAACAGCAGCCTCAGTCTGTCACTGAGACAGACCCAACACAGCAGACGCTATCAAGGACATGTGAATACTTTATTCTTTACACATTTAACAACACTCTCCTTACTTTGTAAGGTGTAGGCAGGGATTACATTTAGATTTTATATGCACATGTGTAAATGGTTTAAAAATTCCTTCATAAATCGAGTTTAATCTTAAAGTGCATTACTATATTTTTCAATACCAATTACTTATAAGTTCTGTGCCTTTGTACAATCAGTGGGATCAGTTGCAATGCATATATGTGAAGGATAAAAGTAAATTGCACATTTGTCTAAGGAAATCTAAGGTGCTTCATGAAATGTTTTGTAAAAGATATGTTCATTAAATTTCAACCTACCTAATGTTCTTGTGCTTCTTCAGACCAAAACAAAGGAAAGCCATGTTATTTTGGTTATTTATAGCAGAGTATGGTATAATTTTAATGGTCCGGCCCACTTGACATCTACCGAGGCAGTATGTGGCCCACAATGTGAAATGAGTTTGATACCCCTGGTTTATAATGATCATAACATCGATGTTAAATTCTCCTGTGTGTGAATAAAGCACATAGGAAGCTTGAAACTGTATTTAAAAAAAAAAAAAAGGAATCTTCATTTACATGCTCTGTCGGTATTGTGGAAGTGTTTGGAATGTATAGTAGCTGTGATAAACAGGGCTTCAGTGTCTTGTGTTCCCCCACTTCATCAAAACCAGAATGAAAGTTACAATCATATTTATTGTCTAAGTATGTCAGAACATGCAAGAAATATTTTAGTTGAAGACACTCTAGTCATACAGCATACAAGCCACAATAACAAAAACTACATTTTAGACATGAAGTACAGAAAGTCATGAAGTGCGGCCATACTCATAACAAGTATATACATAGTGCGGAGTAGGGCTGCAGATATCCTACTGAAAATTCTATCAAATAAGTGGGTATTCGTATAATGTTGGTTGGTTGCTTGAAAAATAGATCTTCGAGCAAAAAAGATTAGGCACCCCTGGTGTATACGAAAAAAAAGGGGTAGGTGAGGCGGAAAAAATGCCGCGAGAATTTTTTTAACAGAGGTCGCCGACTTACTCCCTTGCGCTGCTATATATCGCATATGTTTTTCCAGGAATGCCGTGTAAATCAAGAGGTTTATCCATCCATCCATCCATCCATCCATCCATTTTATGATCCGCTTTATCCTCACAAGGGTTGCGAGGCATGCCGGAGCCTATCCCAGCTGTCTTCGAGCAGGAGGCGGGGGACACCCTGAACCGCTTGCGAGCCAATCACAGGGCACACAGAGATGAACAACCATCCGCGCTCACACTCACACCTAGGGACAATTTAGAGTGTTCAATCAGCCTGCCATGCATGTTTTTGGAACATGGGAGGAAACCGGAGTACTCGGAGAAAACCCACACAGGCCCAGGGAGAACATGCAAACCCCGCACAGCAAGGCCGGAGCTGGAATCAAACCCGGTACCTCTGCACTGAGAGGTCGACGCACTAACCACTCGAACACTGGGCCACCTAATTTGAGGTTTATATAATATATATTTACTGTGATGCCCTGACATATGGGAAAGGAGAGCCACAGCTGGCTAACTTTTTGTTCACTTTTTAAATGCATAGCAAAACACATGAAGACAATGAGCACAGACACTCAAAAATACAGACACGCTGACATCACATGTCATGACACCAAACTCCGCCTCTTAAAGGCACAGAATGTATCTGAGATTCTAAGCGTGTGGGAGAGGTCATGGTCTCTCCTTAATACATATTCATCTATTGTGGGTGGGTCTGGAACATGTAGTGTATGAAACTAGCAATAAATAATGAAATCAATCTTATCCATCCATCCATTTTCTGATGGGCTTTATCCTCACAAGGGTCGCGGGGCATGCCGCAGCCTATCCCAGCTGTCTTCGGGCAGTAGGCGGGGGACACCCTGAACTGGTTGCCAGCCAAGCGCAGGGCACACATAGACGAACAACCATCCACGCTCACAGTCACACCTAGGGACAATTTAGAATTTAGAGTGTTCAAGCAGCCTGCCATGCATGTTTTTGCAATGTGGGAGGAAACTGGAGTAACCGGAGAAAACCCACGAGGGCCCGGGGAGAACATGCAAACTCCACACAGGAAGGCCGGAGCTGGAATCGAACCCGGTAGCTCTGCACTGTGAGGTCGACGCGTGAATAACTCGACCACCGTGCCCCGCGCAATGTTTGTCTTCATTCAAATAGGGCAGGGTCGCTAACAGGGTTGCTAACAACTCGTTTCTCTACTGCATGTCAAATTTAGAAGGTATGACCAATAGCTCATTTGGTTGGTGTACATTTTTTAAAAAATATTAAAAAATTATATTAACATAGTATTTGGCAGAGAACCCATTGAACTTCCGGTGAAGCTACAAAAGTCCTTCCGGTGGAAGTATACATCAAATAGTAGATCGGCGGTGTCTACATGTGGACACAGAAGCAACTGCACCTTCCGCAATTTTTTTTCTGGTGACATATTATCACATTACAGACAGCGTAGGACTCGATTAATTTATATTGTGTTATATTGACCTTCTGGCAGTTTATTGATGACAGCTGTTTTTGAAACTGATGCATTTTAAGGCTCGAAATGACTGAATGACACAAAGGGGAATTGGTCACCACTCAAAATAGATTCATACACACGCAACAGCACAAACCTCAGTCAAGTCGTAAATGATATCTGCAATATTACATGCGGTGAAATCTGGTGATTCGCTGTTCACTTTGCAAACTACAAAGTGCAACCTCCAACTGCGAAGGGAATTTCTTCTGCAGTTTAACACATTTAGGCCAGTTACTCCATCACACACTTTTAGGAGGAGGAGTCATTTTATACCCCACAAGGTACAATCTAAACTAATGTACCACATTGGGCTGGTTATTGGGCTCCAAGGTAAGTGTTCATTCAGTGTGGTTTATGACAGTCGGCGGCTGATATCGTCCACTACGGTGCCTGCTTCTGCCAAAATGACAAATAACTTTACCGCATTGGCGTTAATTGGCGTCATTGAATCAAGCAGCTGTTGTTTTGTCCTTCATCAAATCAATCAAATCACACGTCAGTCCCTTGTGTTGGACACGTTCCCGACAACACCGACTGTCATTAGGTCATTAAGGGACATGACTGGATCTAAGGGAAAACAGTGAGGCAAAATTGACAAACTTGTCCATTAGTGCGAAAAGTGCGTGGATGGAAGAAGTGAAGTCGTGGGTATTCAGGGAAAAAAAAAAAAACACCATCAGAAAACACCTAACGTCGACTGTGTTTCATGAATTTATTCTCGATAGTCGAATCATTTCGTAGTGTTGCTTTTGGCTGCACTACTTGGAGTTGGTGTATGCTGATTTTTTTTTTTTTTTTTTTGTCCAATCAGCTTTTAGCCCATGCACACACCTTTCAGAATCAGAAGTGTTGGCCAATATCACTTCAACTAAATTAGTTTTTTTTTTTTTTTTGAACAATTCAGACTTCAAATTGCCTGAGGGTCACAATCATGTCATGATTTTTCTGTCCTCTGAGTGGATGGACAGAACATAATTTGCTGAAGTCAAATAAGAATCGCAAAACACATCTAAATACAATTCGTATATCGTAACTGGTGAGTGGGATATACCTTATTTCTATGTTTTATGTTTTTGTCATGTTATTGATCGACATGGCCCGGCATCAGATTCTGACGGTATGATAACCTTGAGCAAAAGTGTGACGGTTTCACCACGTCCTGGTTTTGCAATTACAGCACTTAGAATGTATTATTTTGAAATGTTTAGGCAAATAAATTTATTTGCGTTGAAAGCAGTCTATTTTATTTTCAAGCAACATAGTTGGCGGATTAAGAAAGAACCAATTCTGTTCTGTATCAAATCAAAATGCAGTACACCAGTTGCTTTGCTCTTCGCCGCTTTGTAATGTCAGAGCAGAAACGAGCTGACGTGACTTATGCCAGTTATAGACAGGCTCTCTCTCTTTTAGACAGCAACATAGAAATATATCACTTTTACATTACATTTGTCAAAGATTGATAGGCGGTGTTTTCGTAAACGTGACATTGGATTGGAAATATCGTAGAGCTGACTGACTGCTCACACCAACAATGGGGGGGAGGGAAGGTGTTGTGTCACTTTGCCTGCACTGACAACTCCAAAAAAAAATGTATACAATTGATGGGAAGTGTGAGAAGCTTTGAAACTGGGACTTGGAAACTGGTAGCTGCCAACAAGGGTCATTGAGATTTGATGCATATTGATTCTAGATTGTTCCGGTCCAGCTGTTATATCGCATGCCAGTGGTGGACAGTGTCCTGTTTTGACCTGAGGAAACCTTACCGTGCATTTGACAAGGCTTCAGAGGATGAACAGTAAGAATCTTGTTGCATCTGCAGGAATTGTGAAGCTGGCAAAGACATTTTGTTAGATTCAGACAAGCCTCCAAGCGTACTTCTTTTCTGACTGGCTCGATGTGAAATATGCTACGTCAGCAATTACCCCGAACTGATGAGCGCGGTAATGCGCATTTCAAAACATGAAGGGCTCTAATTTCGTAGACAGGCGCACATGCGCTCAGTTAAAAGCAGGTCAATGTTGTGGCACAGGTGATATAATGTGATTTTGGTGGACGTG
The DNA here is from genome assembly GCF_001891065.2 of Hippocampus comes. Taxonomy (NCBI): domain Eukaryota; kingdom Metazoa; phylum Chordata; class Actinopteri; order Syngnathiformes; family Syngnathidae; genus Hippocampus; species Hippocampus comes. The sequence goes on from NW_017805002.1 coordinate 3,789,370, forward strand.
TGCGGTATATGCCATCAAACAGTATTTTACTCACAAATATGACAGCGTCCATCGATTCCTCTCAATCATTGTAGAAATCCATTCATTGAATGAATGACTATTTTTATTCTTGTCATCTTGAATATATATATTTTAAGAAAGCCCCCCTTCCCACCGCAGAATTATGGTTTGGAGCCACAGGGGCGATGGGGGGTTGTCAGTCACAAACCGACGCATGGAAAGCGGTCTCCAAGTGTCGTATCTATTGGGCGAGAAATAAAGTGTCTGTGTTCACTCCCATGATGGCGCATGCGTCCATTTCAACTTGCATGCATCTATGAAAATACCCAAGTTAGACCATGCTTTGCACAAGACTTGCATTGGGCACGAAAATGGAATGTTTTAGCAGAGTCCCTAGAGCCCTGATTGACTCTAATACCATAAAAATCATACACAATGCTAAAGAACACTTGTTCTGGGCTTCAAAGGCTCTATTCCAGCTTGGAGTTAATGCAAGAAATAAGATGCCAATGAGATGAAGATTAAAATAGATGATCTCAGTCTTCCAAGCATTTATAACAGTGCATCGTGGACAATCTTTGAAATCAATAGCGTGCTTGTCCTGACAACGGAAATAATGATGTCATTTTAACGCTGATAAGGAAGCTCCACCATTACAAATCAGCCACGGACAAATCCTGTGTCGAGGGTTAAAGGATTTGGGATATGCTCAAAGAAGCGGACGTTCTATGGGAGTCAAATTCAGCGAATAAGTTGGAATGTTCAAAACAGAAATCAGAAATTATGACAGAAATTAAATTCCAAAAAAAAAAGGAATCACCAAGTATAAAACAGTAAACTGATTGTCTCCCGAACTGGCATTCCAAGGCTAAAAGGTGGTCGTATTCGTAATGTAATGGGACATGTGTGATTTTTGGGGAAAATTGATAACAGGAACCTGGAACCTTTTCAACATTAATGCAAATTCAGGTTGCATTCCACTGGTTAGCATGTCTGCCTCACAGTGCAGAGGGTTCAATTCCGGCTCTGGCCTTCCTGTGTGAAGTTTGCATGTTCTCCGGGTATTCCGGTTTCCTCCCACATTCCAAAAACATGCATGGTAGGCTGATTGAACACTCCAAATTGTCAATAGGTGTGAGTGTGAGCGCGAAGGGTTGTTGGTCTGTGTATGTCCAGCGATTGGCTGGCAACCCGTTCAGGGTGTCCCCCGCCTACTGCCCGAAGACAGCTGGTATAGTCTCCTCGTGAGGATAAGCGGATCAGAAAATGAATGAAGCAATGCAAAAAATGCAAATCATTTTGCCCAACTCTGTGCAACCATCCATTTTAGAAACAAATAGGTCTGAAATATGTGACAGTTGTACCAAACTATTAAAATTAACTCACTAAATCATGGTAAAATCATCATTCATCCTTGGGATATGCTGGCAGCTTGTGATTGATTCGACACCTGTGAGGCAGACGTGCTAACCACCAGTCCACCGTGCTGGACTAAAATCAATCAGACTACAAAAATGAGTTACTGTATTTTCCACACTAAAAGGCGCACTGGATTATGAGGCGCACCTTCAATGAATGGCCTATTTTGTAATTTTTTTTCATATATTGGGGCGCAATATAAGACGCAATCTACAATGCATCCACGAGATGGCGCTACGCTCAAGAAAACGCCAACAGAACAATCAGATGTCAGTCAAACTTATTTAATTAAGCAGCGACACAGTGCATTTAACCAACAGCAAGTTATAACATTGACTCATTAACGGTGAACTCTCTTTCCGCTGCTCTATTTCCGTCTTCAACAGCGTAACCGATCTTGGTCAGCATGTCTCGAGCAAGGAGCCATTTTGGGGTCGAAATATTACCGTAATGACTATACACAAGGCGCATCGGATTTTAAGGCACACTGTGAGATTTTAAGAAAAATGGAAGGCTTTTAGTTGCACCTTTTAGTGTGGAAAATACGGTAATATGTGTGAATTTACAGGAAAATTACAGAGAATCAAAAGAAAAGTCATCATTCGTCTTCTGGCATTTTGTGATTCCAGCACTGTTGAAGAATTGCAGTGTGTGTGTGTGTGTGTGTGTGTGTGTGTGTGTGTGTGTGTGTGTGTGTGTGTGTGTGTATAGACTGACATGTAACCACAGGAAAAAGGTGAAACTGACAGAAGTATTGAGCTTGGGCGGCAGGCGGTCGGCACTGAGATGCTAGATAAAGACGTGACGAAAGGAAAAACAGCAACCCGACGCGTCTTGTTGAGGAGAGAAGCGGGGAGAAAAAAGGCAACTCAAAAGCGGATAAGATGCACTCGAAGGGGAGCCAAGTTTTTTTTCTGTCCAGGAGGTTGTTTGCATGTGCCATCGATCCATCTCTGGCCTCCTCAGCATCACTGCATTCAGTCCTGATATATATATATTTTTTATTAATTCCATTTGGTGCCAAGGAGCAGGAGGGAGGGGGACCAGCAGGAGGGAGGATGTGACCCACTTTTATCTTCTAAAAAAGAGAGGCAACACGGGGAGAAAAAACAAGGCCGTCGTGGCACCTGAATGAGAAGCGAAAGCAAAAATCAAAAGGCTCCAAAGAGTGGTCGGAGATGTTGTCGAGAGCATCAAGGTACTGCTGGCAGCTCCTTCATGGCCTACGGGCCTGCTCATGTTATCTACGACGGAGCAGTTTTTTTTTTTTTTTTTTTTACGTCACAGAGGAGACACTTGAGCAAGATGGAACATCTAACGCAAGCTAATGTTTTTGCTTGAGGCCAAACAGACATATGAGGAGAGGGCTGCATAGCAGCATTAACTAGAGTACAGTCTCTATTGCTTTGCATTTTCACCACGCACAAGAACACAAGTTGTTCATGATAACACAATTAATAAGAACATTACATACACTCTATAAAGGTGACCTAAAAGTCATGACACGCTTATGAGATGTAAATAAATAAATAAATACATTCATAAAAAGCAAATCGGTGAATTTGTGAAGAGCCAGTTGCAAATAGGGAAGTGACTGCAATCATTTTGCACTGCGACGACAACCTTTGAATCTGGTGGGTCACTGCTTCACTTGGCCCTAATGGATCAAATCACCAGTCTCTGACGGCTTCTATTTGTCGAGAGCTGTCAGGCAATTTTGGTAATCATGTGCTAAGTGTGACCGTTATCAACGCCAATGAACACAGAGTGTAACACCATGATTGTCATGTTGTGTAATAATGCTCTGCCTTGCTCGCAGTGCAAAAAGTGCTGTTGCAGCTTTTGAGGTGTGTGGGCTTTAAGATTTATTTAGACTGCTCTCGTGGCTGCTGCCAGTTTCACACACACACACGCACACACACACACACACACACACACACACACACACAAATAAAGTGTTGACAACGTTGAACAAAATGGTTTTTGGCGCCGTAATTGTTTAGACTTCTGCCGTTAATGTTCTCGACATGAAAATTATCTTCGTCATTTACACCATTCTTGTGCAACTGTGACTCAGAGTAAGCGCTTTCTTGTATGTGAGTCAGTTATATTAGACACTTAGTAAGATACCTGGCACACATATCAGTTGAAGATCAAACAACATTAACATTGTTTAAACGATCATCAGATCAATCTTAACCTAATATTTACAAAGATATTGAAGTTTAACATTTATGATTGTCAACCCGGAGCATTTTTCAAGCAGATCAGATGGTTTGAATCCCTCTTAATTCACCCCAAATGATAGGATAGATACTTTAGATCATTTTTGGGAGACATCCCATGATTGGGCCTTGGCTAATTTGGATCACAAAACAAAATGGCTGACTTCCTGTTCAATTTCAGGGATACCCCCAGAGATCAGGACCTGGTGGTTACAATTTTTAATGGTAGAATGCAATTTTCTAAATGTCCTTGAGACTTTTTACATTCCACAATGATCAATATCCATCCATCCATCCATTGTCCAAACCGCTTTATCGTCAAAAGGGTTGTTTACCTCGTTATAGCTTTTGGTTTGCTATGTATTTATTCTGTCAGAATATTGCTGACCATTTGTTTTGTCGTTTGGGAGATTGAACGCATTTCATCTCATTTTGTGTATCACGGTACGTATTCTTTCCTTGCCGTTTGCAAGTGCTTTTTGTTCCTGATTAATTTTTACTGGTTTTTGTCGCGAGCGATTTTTGTTGACTACTTTGTCGTCGTCTCGCTTTTCCTTAAATAAATCTTTTTTCCAACTGGTCTGTGTGCAGACTGTGTCAGTTTGATGCTGTGCATTGGGTGAATTTAAGAAATAAGACTGTTTGTTTGATGTGAAGTCAAATGTATTAAATAAAAACTCAAATACCGAAATATCCCACAGTTGCATTTATATCGGGAAATAAAATAACTCTTCAAAATGAAGAAATAGCTTCTCAAATGAAGTCATTCATTCTCAAAAATGCTCCTCAAAAGAAAAAGTCATTTATTGCCTTTCATATCCATTGTCACCACCATACTTGATAAATTTGGTGAGTATTCCAACATGGTGTAACTAACATGAAAACCAAAGTGCAACCTGTGGGTGAAAAACAAGCAATTTATGTAACTTTCCAGATGGCGCTGCTGGCTGTGTTTTGAGGTGGCCATGCTCTACGTACATAAAAGGAGCAAACATCATTTTGCTCTGATTCGATGATAAAAAAGTGAAATCCGCCTATCTTTCCTTGATGTGTGATATAAAAATAAAAAGGGATGTAAATTGCTTTGATAGTCCAAAATGTAATGAGGAGCTTCCACTTCAGGGTGTGCGCTGGGTCAAAGTGTTTGCAGTTTCGCACAGTCGCATCCTAAACGCCATATCAGAGCAGAAGCTTATCCGAGCACGGAGCGGCCAGGTGTGACGTGTGTTTGTAACGCACTAGTTCGCTGCGAAGGGCCACGGGATGTGACAACCAGATCTAGTGAACCTTAAAAAGGCAACTGTTCAACCGCTCCGCAAACTTGTCAAGCGTACTCAAACTCGGCACACTCTTTTTCGGAGCAAAAGCAAAAGCTCTACAATTTGGGGATGAAACTACTTTTTTCTTAGGAGCTCTGCCTGAAAAATCAAGTTCGAACTGTGACCATTATTTCAGCTGAATAAGCAGTTCACTGATCAACTTTCCTGGTGTTGTTGTTTTTTTTTCTTTTTTGTGGTGCTACTGCAGTTTTGACTCAATCTGTGTCGATAATCACAGAGGAGGAAAGTAAAATTATGACAACATATGGAAATACAATATGAGCAATACCATTAATTACACATCAATTACACATGCAAATGTTTAAGCATTTTTTTTCAAATACTGATTGGGCCATCCATCTATTTGTCTGTTGTTTTTCCGCATTTTAAAGCAAAAATTATCTAGCCTGCATACTTTGGCTAGATAATGTTAGTCTCTCATAGGGCTGGTGTATCCCTTTCAGGGGCAGCGGTTACTACAGTGGACAGCTTATCATGTTATCAGGTTACAGAGCGCATGAAAGGGTTAACTAGTTCCTGTTTAACAAACATGAAATTAAAACGCAACTTCGTGTTAGCCTGTGAATGACAAGAGAAAGCAATCGTAGTTTTGTTTGTCTGGCTGGACATGAGACACTTTTTTATTCCCTTGTCTTTTTTGGCCCCTTAACTGTATAATATGTGGTTAGTCTGTAGCTTATTCAATGTCGTTTATTAATGAGGGTGGAATTTAGTTGTGTTGGAAAGCTGCGCCATATAAACGCTCCTCCCATGGCCATCTCAGTCCCCAGACATAAACCCCATTGAAAACCTGTGGACCCAAGCCGCTGGATGATGCTTGCGCAAAGAGGACTCGTCGAAGGTCCCTCTTTCTATTTCCTCCCATCTTGTGAAACATAGTAGAAGATTAGGTGCTGTTTTCTTGGCAAAAGGGGGCTGGACAGAGTCTTGACATCAGGGATGAATAATAATTGTGGAACACATCATTAGATGTTAAAGAATTATTTCTAAAGGTGGGGTTTCTTTCCCACTGAACAAATGCACTTGAATAAAGGATTGGAATTCCCTCCTTTTTTTTTTTTTATTTGGGTTCAATATTATTCTGACATCAGCTGAACTCACGAGAAGCTAAAGAAAATATCTCAACCAGTGGTGCCAAAAATGATGGAAGGCAGCGTGCATAGCAAGATAAAATAAAGGATTAGCACAGGGGTGGGCAAACTTTTTAGCTCGGGGGCCATATTGATTTCTAAATTTGACAGGTGGGCCGGGTCAGCACAAGATATGGTACATATAAAAAAACGTATATGTTGACAATCCATACCAAACATCAACAGAACAAAAGCATTCAAGTATTACTATACTTTTTTTCATGAGAACAGTGAGATAACTATGGTATATGTCCGGTATGAACGTCCAAGTACGGTACGTTAACAACATACATTGGTGACAACACAAGCAACAAAGTGCAACAATATATTGTCCAAAAACTGCGGCATACAGTACAGGTACAGTATATGAGAAAATATAACAAAGGTAGGACTATTTGCTCCAAAATGAGACGAGTAAAAGACCTGGTGGCTTTCTTTCCACTCACTCACTGTCTCGAACTCGACCTCCCCTCGATCACCACACTCGTGATGGGAATTCCGGCTCTTTTTAGAGAGCCGGTTCTTTTGGCTCGGCTCACTAAAAAGAGCCGGCTCTTTCGGCTCCCAAATGGCTCCTCAGTTTTTTTGTTGCTTAAATTAATTTAATACCAAAAATAATGTAAAATTATGTGTAAAATGAATTACGAATGTAAAAAATATACAGTATATCAAATATTTATTATTTATATGGCTTTATTTATATTCTTCTGAACATACTCAACATGGCGTACAACATGGAGTACTACAAAAAAATAAATTACAAAGTACAAAAACAAAGGATGTAAAAATGTTCGCAATTCCAGTAAAACTCACTGCAACAAAGAGTCGCTTGCATGTCGCCGTTTTGGATCCAATGACAGAAAATAGCGGTGGGGATACATATATTTCGTCGTATCGAGCGCGACTTACTTGAGTTAGTGCTACTCCGGGCTTCCGTATCGTCTCCCCCTCCCTCCTTGTGCTCTGCGACTTCAAGTAACTGCGCCACCTGGCGTTTAAATGCCCGTATTACAAGTCCAAATGAAATGAATGCAATAATTTACATCGAACCTTAATTGTGTACTGTACCAACCTTCGGCGGGCCGGATTAAAAAGACCAACGGGCCGGATCCGGCCCGCGGGCCGTAGTTTGCCCATGCCTGGATTAGCATCATTAAAAATCTGAAGGATGGATGGTTGCCTGTTTGGGCTGTGTTTCTAGGGTGTGGCTTAAGACAAAATGTCAATTCCACATGAAATCAAATGTGTTTCACCAATGCTACTGGCATATAAGACAACATGTTGCAAAAAAACAACATCTGTGAGAGTTTTCAATAAAGATGATCACGAAGAGGCATCCATGTGTGTTTTTTTTCTCATCCGCTGTCTCTGACGTATTTCCTATCTGGGCTTTGGCGCGCTCGGGAGCTGCATGAAAGGTCAGCTCATCACTCCTGCCGCATGAAGTAATCCCATGTCCACTTTTACGCCCTGCTGATTCCTCCCTCTATTCCGGTCGTTCCGCGGTGCACCTGTAGGCCAAGCGATGCCCTTTTGACATTTCCACCAAAAACACCCAAAAAAGGAAGGAACCCTCATTTGTGTTTTTACACGCTCCTTCCTATCTGCTGGGGAATGAGAGGTTAATACCAGGCAGATACTCTTTGAAACTAGTGCATGCTGCAGACATGGAAACAAATTATTTCAATTCTTCAAATAAAACGACCATGTCTGGAACATTGTAGTCAAAAGGATTAAACATGTTTGGAGATTTGCAATGAACCTGTTTGAGGTGATGTTCGAGTGAGTGACTGACTGGACACTCTGCTGCAAATACTGCTGGGCCATTGGGGACTCTGGATTTTGTTACCATGACAAACAGCGGGTGGGGCTAGTGGATTGAACAGACAAGTAAGAATCTTCTACGGTACTTGCAGGAGCAGAACCCTGTTGTTTTACAACCACAATCTTTTTCACTCATGGAGGCAATATTTAATACATTGAATATGTTGAGGGAATTGCTACTTGTATGCAAGTGTTTCTCAAAAAGTATGGTCCAAGGGGATGGTCACACGCTGACCCACTTTGAGGATCAATATTTTCTTCCCTTTGCAATCAATCACCCGGTTTCATTGCTTTACAATGTTGGAGACATATCGCAGAGATTAAAAAAAAAAAACAGCCTGAGTGAGACTATTTTGCGGTTGTTTATGTGTGAATGTGTTTTGAGTGCTGAAAAACAGCCACTTCCTCTTTGTGACATGCCAACATCCATCCATCCATTTTCTGATCCGCTTATCCTCACAAGGGCTGCGGGGTGTGCTGGAGTCTATCCCGGTTGTCTTTGGGCAGTAAGCGAGGTACACCCTGAACCGGTTGCCAGCCAATCGCAGGGCACACAGAGACGAACAACCATCCGCACTCACACTCACACCTAGGGACAATTTCGAGTGCCCAATCAACCTGCCATGCATGTTTTTGGATTGTGGGAGGAAACCAGAGTACCCATAGAAAACCCACGCAGGCACGGAGTAAACATGCAAACGCCACACAGGAAGTCCGCAGCCGGAATCGAACCCTGCACCTCTGCACTGTGAGGTTGACGTGTTAACCAGTCGACCACTGTGCCGCTTTTAAGGTAAATACTCAATTGTCGGCTACACTGAAACAAAAACCTTCCGTTCATTGTGACTCCCATTCCACATCCTCCTCAATATGGACTCCATTACAGTGGCGAGTGGGAGCAAGTTGGGAGCAGGTGCCATTTACGCCACACATGCTCCAATTTGCCACTACTTTCATCTGTGTTGTTTGTTCTATTTCCACGGCAAAATGAGCAGCGCGCGATCCGGAGAGAATAAAGCGGCGCAGGCTTGTTTTTGTGGCCGGGCTCTGCTATTTCTGGACATTTAAGTCTTTGGTTTTAGGAGAAGCAGTGGTGGAAAACAACACACACACACACACACACACACACACACACACACACACACACACAAATCCACAGCGATGAGAATATCCACGTATCGCTTTTGTGTCTCACTTGGACGACGTCCGAGTGTGATGATGAAACATCAAAATGCTTCGCAGTCCAAAATAAGGCCTTCCCGCAAATAGAATTGAATCATGTATTCTACCAGAGGTTTTAAAGAAGAACTTTGGGCTTGAAAAGAGACGACTGTTTTAAGCCAATGCCGTTATGTCGACAAGGTTTGTCTATTTAAGAATTAAAATAGAAAGAATAGGTGAATATGTTTTTGATGTCTTTGTTGTGGCTGTTTTATGTTTGTTAAGTTTTGCCTTTGTTCCAATGAACAGTTAACACCAATAAGGACATACATAAAAAAAAAAAAAAAAATTTAAAAGTAGGTACTTCTTGACATTTTCCATCAATCCATTTTCAACACCGCTTATTCTGACCAGGGCTCCAGGGAGGGCTGCTGGAGTCTAACCCAGCTGACTACACCCTGAACTGGTCGCTAGTCAGTCGCAAGGCACATAGAGAGACAAACAACCATTCACACTCATATTCACACCTAGTCGTTACATATATGCATTTTTTATTTTGGATTATGTTTTTCTCTTATCCCATCGATGTTCTTATGTTTAATGTGATCTTTAATCAACTATTTAGATGTGTGTCTGTCAATAAACACTAAGACCAAGTGTTAGAATAGAAACATACAATGTTGTCATGTTTTAAAGTTTCATCTTGTTACATGCTTGATTGACCTCGAAGTGCTTGTGTTCAGAACATGTTGCACACAATGGAAGCAGAGAATCAGGGGTCAATTTGAGGTCAAGGGACCCACGAGAACATGGTACCTGACGACATCTCAGAGAGAAAGATTTAACCCTCAGTCGTAGACACACTGGCACCTGTTATCTGACAACTTGGAAAGGAAGATTTAACTTTGGACGGAAGGGAGTGCTTGTACACTCCATCATGAGAAAGGGTCATGAGCCAGGTCACAGATGTGTCAGATTTGTGTCAAATTGCGAGAGGAGCAGGGTACACCCAGGACTGGTCGCCAACAAATCACACGACGCATATAGACCATTCACATTGCATTCACAGCTATTGCCGATTTACATAATAATTTCTATATATACATTTATGCATCTAATTATAACTGTATTACCCTTCTTTGCTGATTGGCTTGGGAAATGACATGTCTGTGCATTGGAACTAAAGTCTAATTCCAAATATGGTTCCTTAGATTCCAAGAGGTTATAGGTCAGCCTCAGTACTCACTTTTGTAATGATCCTGATACGATTCATTTCAAAAACAATCAAGCATCATCTCAACCCACAAGCGGTCAACATAATCAGCCCATGACGGAGGTGGCCCCGCCCTCTCCCACCGCCGAGACACTGTGATTGGATCAGTGGACACCTCTGGCTTATGATAGGTGATAATGTGCTATTGTGAGTGGATAATGTCGGGGTAATCTGGTCCACAAATCTCCATCAGTGGTGCGCCTCCGCCTGGCCTCCGACTCTCTTAATAGATAACACGATTACGGCTCGCTGATGCAATTACCACTTTATCATGGTGCAACATGGTATTTTTTTTTTCCCCCCACAAGAGTCACTCAATGCAGCAGGACTCAGAGGTGCTCCATTTCTGTGTAATTTGTACTGTTTTACTGTGTGTCCCAGGGAATTGAGACATTTAGATAAACGTACAGTAAGGCCTTGAGAAAGAAAATGTGAGTAGTTTACATCCCCCCAAAAATGGTTAGAATTGCCTATATTAATGGTTTTTCTGAATCTGAATCTGAATTTAAACTGGGGATGTAACGATAACTGCCATATCACGATATTAAAATTGCCGCGATATTGTCGTCATGGCGTGCGATTAAAAGCTGGAAATCTGTTAAACGGGCCCGATTGTTTACCATTTGTGGAGTTCCAGCACTCTATAGTGGTTAGTTTATTTGTTGCAGTTTCATCTGAATTTGGCATGTTGTGGCCACCTACATTAAGACCCACGCTTCCCAGGTGAGGCAGAGTGTTATTACATGTTTCTATTAGCAGCAGTTAACTTGTTTTTACAAAATGTGTTGAATGGTCTGTCGCTTGCAAAGCTCTTTTCGACCTAAGGTACTCAAAGCGCTTCACAGTTACCTCATTCACCGACTGATGACACAACATCAGGGGCAAACTGAGGCTTTGGAGGTATGTTGCTCAAGGACACTTTGACATGCTTGCAATGGCCGGGGATCAAACCACCAAACTCTGGGTTGGGAAATGGCCACTATACCACTGATCTTTGTGTTAATAAATAACATGCTCAAGCCAAGTGTCAAACCACCAAGTGTCGTGTTTTAACTCATTTTTTTTACCCTTGTGTAAAAATTAAGAATGTTCTACTGTTTGTCAAAACAGTAGTTTGTAGTTCGACTCTTGTCCACGGAGCCTTATATTGTTCATTAAAGTGAACATACACTCTGCCGAACTTAGTTTCGCACAACGAATGTGGATTAAACATTCATGCGCGGAGGATGTATCAACACATATCCACAACATAGGCAATATTCACCGAGAATGAATATTTGATGGGAGGAGGTGACTGTAATATAACTTAGATGCGAATGCTATCGCACCTACACTTGTCAGGCAGACGTGCAAGACAACTGAACACATCTGTCCGTCTGTCTGTCTGTCTGTCTGTGGGGTTGTCAGCATGCATCAGCGTGTCTAGCATGGGATATTAGTCAAAATTAGCGGCTGTATTTTCACACAGGAAAGTCATTTCGTCCTCATCCTACCAAGTGATCAGTGGCCTAGCACGGAGTGAAGACAGGTTGTTTGTGTTTCGAGATGTCTTTGATAACAGTGCCAGCAAGGGGGGGAAACACATCTCATTGTCTGTCGATACGAACACAGTCGCATTCCCGCGACTACTCTTAAATGGAATATGGAATATTAAATTATCAACATTGCTAAAGTTGATTAGATACTGTCGGATTCTACACAGTCGCTGTTGAACAAAACCCTTGCAATCCGTTTGGGCTCATTGGAGACCGATAATGCAATTTATTTCCCACGTGTCGCATTCAAAGGCCTCTGCCATCTTTCCGTCAATAGACGAAGGACAAAGAACTCAACACTTGACATTCACTTGTTACACTCAAGTAGAAATCAACCCCCGGTTTTTGGGCAGTGGGTTGAAGATTGGTAATCTTTTCAACAAACAAACAAACAAACAAAAAAACATTTGATGGTTCTTTCAGGGACAGCAGTTTCTACAGTGGACAGTTGATCATGTTATCAGGTTACAGGTTGTCATTATCGGTGCATAAAAGGGTTAATTGTTGATCAAGGAAATGTAGTCAAATGGGCCTCCCTGTCTTTTTTTTTTCTGACTGAAATTTGCAGTGCATAATAAACTAGCGTTCAGGTGTTAGGTCCACATAAGCATTTTTAAGCGCTAAATGAGCATGTGTGGCACAGATATGTAGTTTTGTTTTTTTCTAAAGTCTTTCCAACAGCCATTCGGGGTAAATGAAACAGGAATGTGACAGACAGTTGCGATTGCATATCTTCCACATTATTCTAGAGTGTCAAGAGAGCCCCAAGGAACCAACTACGCAGCCACCCCCTCACCCCCTCTCCAAAAAAATACTTGATGTGACACAGTGGGGTCAAGCAGCACCCAAAAGCATCACCTGTTCACGAGCACCAGCACAGACAACCTGCTGAGTCGAGGGTGAGGGGATGGGCCCTCCGAGGAAGAAAGACGAAATGCAAAGGTACGCTGGTGTCAGGAGCGTTCGGTCGCATGGACATCAAGAAATGTGACGTGAAGGGAGACATTTTGACGTCAACTAACAAGCAAAAGTGACAAGAGATGGCGAGAACTGGGCCAAGAATCAGTCAGCCAAAACTGACAGGAAACATGATGATGCAACACAGGATATGCTAAAGGGAAACACATTGTCCCAAAGAGACCGTGCTGTTGCATGCATGGGTGGTCTTGCACAAAGACCTGAACATAGTGGAGATGCGAATGGTGCCTCTTGTGAAACCTCCCTAAGGATCAGCACTCCAGGCAAGACACTGTGACATGATGACCCACAGGTGACTGTCCCATGTGCACCACCATTACACAATCAGTCTCCATGTTAAAGAAGCCACTCTACCAAAATAGGGCCCAATGTGTAGAAATGTTTAAAACCCAATTTAAGACTTATTTGTACTCTTGCATTTAGTTGAACTACATTGGCCTGTTTGACTGCCGCTTCTTCTCTTTCTCTTGCCCCTTAAATTGACTCTCACGTTATTCTAGAACTAACATATAGCTAACAGCATCATATCGTGTTAAATGTTGACCATTACTTCTTCTCTTTCTACTCCTTGGGTCATTGGCGGATTAAAGGAAGAATAAAGCATTTCCATATACTGTATAGTCGATGCAAGCAATCCTGCTTGTATTGTGTCCTGCGAACAAAAACAAGGCGGTGTTTCTGTCAGTCGTCAGCAAAACAAGCATCCGTCAGTGACAGATTGAGAGGTCCGTCAATACTTGGTCAGTGGTGGCGATTACACTGCAGAAAGAAAAATAACCCCACTTCTGCCGGTACTTAGTCCTCATTTTTTTTTAGCTTTCCCGCCATTCATCAGAAAATGGGTGTCTGTCAGTGACGGACCCTGCGTCAGTCCTGATGGAATGCCCACCTCTGCTTATTTCACCCAGTTTGCTACAGATGACAAATGATGGTAGACGTGATAGTAGAAAAATGACACGATAGAATCTTCTTCGCAATATATTTTGTGAGACTGCCCAGCTCTATTAAAAACATTGTAAAATCCCATTGAGACGCTAACATGAAATTAACATTGACCTCCGGGAGTGAAATTCCTTCAAATAACAAATTTAAGAGAGATGATTATTCACGGTATGAATGTGTGCAAGGATGCAAGGTAGCAAAGATGAGGAGCAGAATGAGAGTCAAAGAGGCTTGAATTTCACATACTGTAATTACAAGGTTATTTCGTACTCGACAAAAAGAATCGTGTTCAAGAATAAAGTGTTAGACGTGCATGAATGAATAGGCATGAGGCTATGGAGTTTTGAGTGGCTCAGTGTTGGGAGTTGAATAAATACTAACTTTTCAAATCAGTGAACTTGAATCTTATTAATAGTGATTTCAATAACAGTCAAAATAATTTGGATTATTATTTTTTTACCTCATCGCCCAACTCTGTCAAGAAGGTATAGTTGGTCAGTAGAGGTGTCAAACTTTTCTTTCTTCAACTTCAACCAGCTCTCCTAGCGGTATCCCAAAGCCTTCCCAGGCCAGCTGGGAGGTATAATCTCTCCAGCGTGTCCTGCGTCATTCCTCCTGGACTTCCTCACAGTCGAACGTGCCCCAACGTCCTTTCAAGGGAGGCACCCATGAGGCATCCTAACAGAATACCCGAGACTTCAACTGGATCAGCTCAATGCAGAGGAGTAGCAGCTCAACTCTGAGCACCTCCCAGATGACCAAATTTCTCATCCCATCTCTAGAGAGAGCCCGGACACTCTGTCGAGGAAACTAATTTCGACAGCTTGTATCCATGACGCAGCTCTCTCGGTCATGACCCACAGGCTGGTGAACATAGGTGATTGGTGGGAACGTCGATCTGGTAAATCGAGTGATTTGCCTCACGGCTCAGCTGCTTCTTCACGACAACAGATCGATGCAGAGTTTGCATTAATATAGACGCTGCACTGATTCGCCTATTGAGTTCCGGCTCCATTCAAAAGTCTTTTTTTTTTTTTTTTCCCCCCAAGATGGCGCCCAAGTAGGCAGCCTTCTGCAAGTGCTCTTCAAGAGCCTTGCTTTTTTGTTCCTTTTTGTTGTTTTTGTCTTTTGTTTTGTCACATTTTGTTTGTTGTTTCATCGTGTGGACCTGATATGGACTGTTTTCAGCGTTTTTTGGCCACGACATTCGTCAAAGGAGAAGTATCTGTGCTTGGTGGTTGCGCCTTCTCGGCAGCACGCCTGTACCAGCACAGATTTTGATTGGGAGGAATGTCGGCGCCATTGACTGTCGGTGCTGGACAGACCTGGGGCGCTTGTGTTTTTTGCGCCTGTAATGGGCAGCATTTTTCACAACCCCGTTTTGTTCAGTGGAGATGTCGGCGCTGTTGAACAGTCGGCGTTGGTGCGGCTGGATGGATGGCTTGAAGTTGAGGATGAGGAGAGAGGAGCGTTGGCGCAGAGCGCCGATGCGTATTTGGAACCGAGAGTCGCCGCTTGGAATTGAAATGGATTTCCATGGGACAGGAGAAGTGAACCAATCTCTTTTTTCGTCAATGGAAGCTCCAGCTTCTTGTTTACTTTCAAACTTGGGTTGGAACAGACGTGTGCACATTTTGAGCATGATGTCTGTGATCCACTGGTGAAAGGACACTGATTCTCTCCTCTTTCATCTACAACTGCTTGAATATGGTTATGATTGCGTGACTGTCCATGTCTTATGCGTTCTTTTATATTGCCGTATTTTGTCATTTAATGTTAACTGTTCTGTAAAGCGCTTTGTTACAGCTGCAGCTGTTGTGAAATCGCAATATCAATGAAGATTGTTTTTTTTTTTCCAGAGGACGGAGTAAAGAAAAAGAAGAGTAAGAAAAAGAAGAGCAAGAAGTATGTGTTTTTATAACTATTCATTTATCCACTCCAAAGAAAGATATTGAAACAACGCCACATTTGCTCTCAGGTCCAAGAAGTCCAAGAAGAAGAAGGTGAGGAAGAGCCGCAAGTTGCTGTACTGCCAAATGCATGTCCCTAGACTTCAAATCCCCTTGCGCTGGTAGTCTCTTACCTAATATGTTTTGTGTCTCAGTAGGCCTCTGTCCCGCGTTGAACAATCTGTACCAAAAAATCTAAATATGAACACTCTACATGTAATTTTATACCCCTCGTGGCCAGCGTACACATATAAAAGCTTTACTTCCATTACCTTTCTAATACAACACATGTTCCCTTTCCGATAACAAAAGAAGAAATGACATGAAGAAATGCGAAGATATTGTGCTCTGGGCCTAGCAGAAACAATCTATGAACAGTCAGCTTCTAGTTTGTTACACTGGAAGGTAGAAAAGAAGCCAACTGTTGCCTCGGAAGTCACATTTTAAGCAAATCAGCCCTCTTCAAGACAATCATTCTTCTTCCGAACCACACCAAGAGGTTACGTTCGGTCTGATGAGGTAAAGCTATCCAGGATGAAATAAAACGTAGGCAGTGGAAAATGGGTGGCAATGGGGAGAGTTTTCATCGTCAATCAATATGATTTGATTTGGGACATAGCAGATCAGCAGTCATGTCTAGCTATGCTCGTGGGAGGTTTGCTCTCATTGGAGTATCCACTGTAATGCGGGATCAATAAAAATGGCAAATGAAATGTGCACAAACAAGAAGGCATCGGATTCATCATGTTTCTGACCCAACCGAGCTCAGAGGGTATCGATGAGGAGCTCATTTAGTTTTCCAACCTTCAGTCAACGTAGCTGTCCAACAGCAAATGACAGACTGGAGGTTGATAGATTCTCGCCGCGAGTCGATTCGCATCCAAACGCGGCGCTCTGCGACCGAGCTTGGGGTATGGACGTAGCGCGCCCTCCCGGAGGACCGATAACACTAATATGAATGATTGAAAGGCATACGGTGGTGGACAAGGGTAAAGAGCTGAATGTTTAGTCGAGTGGTGAGGAATAAGACAGGGGATAAAAGGAAAGATGGAGGGATTTAAGACGGTGATGGTAAGAGGGGAAAGTGGCATGGGGTTAGACATACCAAGAGTGGAAGAAAGGGTTGAGGTAGAGAGAATGTAAACCACGATCCAGATGGAAAGAGGCTTGCTGTTAAGAACGGCTAGGGATTGGGGCTCCGCAGTGAATATGATGGAGTTGTTGGGTAAAAATAGCCCAGGGAAACGGGGCAGGAGTCCTCAATGATAAATAATACACAAAGGAGCCGAGGGGATGAGGAGGCTGGTTCTCTTAGGTAATATTAAAATTAATTACCGGATTCTGCTGTCTCAGGACCCTTATAGAGTATGACAGTGGAAAAATATCAAGTACTGTATTGTCAAGTTGGTATTTTATATTTATCATGAAGAAATATTAATATTTGAAGGTTCAAGATGAAGCCAAGTGAGACCAAAGAAAAGAACATGTTTCAAAACCATCTGGGTCCTCGATAAGTGCCAGGATATGAGGTGCTTTTATCCCCACAATATCCACAGAGACACGGGGGCCTATACCATGCGGTCTTTACATCAAATATTCACAAAAGGGAGAAAAGTGATTGCGCAGTATGGATTCCCCCATGGATTTGCCGATGACAGGGGTGGGTAAGTTTTTTTTTTTTTTTCCTATTCAGGGTCCAGTTCTGATTTTACCAAATCCTTCGAGAGCCAAACTAAAATAAAAAAAAAATATATGTATGTGTCTTATTATACTTTAAGAGCAGTGGTAGGTTTGTTTTGAGGTCATTTTAACAGTTTCTTACTAAGTTTGCGGTCTGATGATGCTGTGATAAAATTACGTTTTGGGATTTCAAGAGACAAATGAGAACACTAATCCAGGTCAAATCTACAAAAAAAAAAAAAAAGTCAATTTATTTAAATGTGAATTCTATTCACATTCAAATTGTCTGCCATTATGTGCGGCTTGCTACTTTGGGAGCTTGCTAGCTGGGACTAGCGCGAGGCGAGTGTGAAGTTTGTCCAACGGCGAGTGCTGATTGACGGTGGAGGGGCTCAGCAGCACCCGCTGCTCGGTGAGGACGGAAACTGTAGTGATATAAGTCACTCTGCGAACACAAGCAACTACAAGAAAACCCACCAGAAATAAAAGATTAATTTGTCGCTAGTTGTTTACAAAGTAGAAAAACAAAGTATTTGCATGCACACAAGTAAATTTAAAAATGAACTGTACACAGTACAGAATGAAATATAAAATATAAAACGTGTGTGTGTGTGTGTGTGTGTGTGTGTGTGTGTGTGTGTGTCATGAAGTGCAGTCCAGACATTCCTATTAAGCGAGGTACAAACGCACCAACAATTGGTTTGAATTTGATCAGAGAAAGCAAAGAGCCCATTAACGAATGCCTCGAACAGATTACCTTGAATGATTAACCTCTAGTATGATGTGTGTTAAGACACCTCGCTACAATTGTAAATATGAAATATAAATAAAACATGACAATGTTTGCATAACCAAAGAATGTGTGCATAAAATGTCAGAAAATATCTCGGGGAAGCTCATCTGCATGCTTGTCATCCTCATCGGGGTCTCGACCTAACGGCAGTTTGTCTTCGTAGCCAATGTTCACTATAAGCTGCACGCTGAGCAATTGCACACTGCTGTCACCTTCTCGGTGCACACGATGACGCTGGGCTGGCGCGCACCACGCACGCACGTTACATCTCTACAATCATTCCTTCATTTCCATCCCAGCTTAATCTACAAACAGCACACCACTTCCCTAACAGTGTAAGTAGCGTGACCGATGGGGCACACTCAAGTTAGTTGTTCCTCTATAGCTTGAAGTATACATTGAGACTCTCACGCACGCATACTCACCACTGACGAGATGCTGCAGGCGACATACAGATCACTCCATTCAGGATGTCCAAACATGGGTGGATTTTACGAGCCCCTTAAATGAGGCTCATTCGCGTGTTTCAGAAGTCAAGTCACTTGAAATGCTTTACATATTTTCCATTATTTATGAATGGACAAGATGAGGATTTATACAGATTGTAATGCGAATTAGTTATGTTGTGCTAAAATAAAAATAATAAACTAGGGCTGATTTTATTCATGTCACAAATTTCGAGTCAATGATATGAGATTTTTATGGGGAGATGACATACCTGCATCATGTAACGTGTTACGATCTCAGGTTTTGAACAGGTGTGACACTGCTTTGGCCTCTGTGTGCATATCTGATGTGACGAAATTATATACGAATGCACTTACAATTGGGTCCCCTGATCGTAGTGGGCAGCCATCTTACGTTGCCATTGGTACAAATAACTTAAAACAATGTCATCAGTGTGTGTTTTACGCCAGTATCACTGTATGGAATAATGACAGCCACTCAATGAACGAACTTCACTGCAAGCATAGAACATCCCGAGTATATTATCTCAGTATCATGAATCATGATTTGTAGAGGTTAGTCCCAATGGGCTTTGCTTTCTTTTTCTTGTTGATGGGTCTGTCAACATGACGCTGACGAATCTTTGAGTAGCACTTGCAGGTATACCTTATAATTGCATTCATACCAATGAAATATGCATGCAGCGCTTCTTCCAGACATATTGGTACAACCGTGGGCCATACACGTTGCCATTTTTCGCCAGAGAGACAGAAAATACCGGATTGGCCCCAAATATAAGACGGCCCTGATTATAAGACGACCCTTCTTTTTCAAGACTCAAGTTTGAAAAAATACTTTTTGAACATCAAATTAATTTTTATACAGAAAATAATTACAGTACATCTGAAACAAATGATTCTAACAATATATTTGAGAAAAAAGGCATGTTATTTTGCCTCATTCAAATCTTAACAACTGAACATTTAAATATGTAAACTAAAGTGCAATCACATTCGTAAATGAATGGGTTCTGGTTTTTGAAATGTAAATGACATCATAACTTCTCTTCAGCTGCCGGTTAACCTGGCCGATCTTCGACCCACTTTTCTCCAGATTGTCGCTATGTTTCTTCATTTTCTGTTATCTCTTCTATTATTTTCTTCTATTTTCTTTCTTACCGCTATTTTTTATTTTTCATCTTCGTGCTACCGCTATTTTTTATTTTTTCTTCTTCGTGACAGGGGTTCGCTTTGGCCTGGGGAGGCAAGTTCAGCATTCGCTTCAATGGTATCTGGCGCTATCTAGCGTCGTGAATTGGTATAATGTCTAGACCCCAAATATATGACGACCCCCACTTTTTCAGTCTTATTTCAATGCAAAAAACACCGTCTTATATTCGGGCCACTACGGTAATTTGAAAATGGCAAAGAGAAATTGATGTATTCAAGTTAGGTGAGCTTAGCGAGTGGCAACATAAAACGGTGGCCAGCGGCATCATTTCTCGTGTGTGTGACATTGTGTGGGTGAGCGGTTTGCTGATACCAGTGTTGTGAATTGAGTGGCCCATGGTGGCTGCGAGGTTGTATGCTATGGGCAACGAACACGGGTGCATTTTATTGATGTCATTTTGCATGAACAGAAATACCGTTGCAAAGATATGTATACAATTACTGTATAATACGCCTCAAAACTCACTTGTATTCTTTGGCATTTGACTCAGCATGACTTAGATTTGTTCTTGGTTTTGTTGTTCGGTGCTTTCTACCGTCTTTATTACCGATTTGCTTTACTGTTTGTTGTATATGTTAAATTGCTCCATGTACAGCACTTTGTATGCAGCGATGGCTGTTTGAAAGTGCTCTATAAATACAGTTGAGTTGAGCTGAGTTGAGACAATTCCCAAAAGCTGAAGAAAATATCCAAATTCTTGCATGGCCAGCATACTCACCAGACCATGCATGTCACCCAGTGAGCATGTTTGGGATGCTCTAGATCGGCATCTGCGACAGCGTGTTCTATTTCCTGCCAATATCGAGCAACTTCAGACAGCGATTGAAAAGGAGTGGACCAACATTCCACAGGCCACAATGAACAACCTGATCAACTGTATGGGAAGGAGATTGCGATGGGTAAATGGTGTTTTTTCTGACCCCTCAGATCCCCGCAATAAAGCAAAAATGCACAATGGCCTTTCATTGTTGCCAGCCTATGGCACACCTTTGCAATAATCAGGCTGTCTAATCAGCAGCTTCACATGCCACACCTTTGAGGTGGGATGGATTATCTTGACAAAGCAGAAATGCTTAGTAACACAGATTTAGACATATTTGCAAACTACAGTTGAGGGAAATGGTCTTTTGTGTATGTCATAAAAGGTTTTAGATGTTTGAGACCAGCTCTCGAAAAATGGGAGCAAAAACGAGTGTTGCGTTTATATTTTGATTCAGTGGATGTGGGCATATTTTCAATGTGTGGAAACATATTTCTGTATGAATAAATGTAAGTTTATATATGTACGCATGTACAGTATTTATATGTGTATGTGTGTGTATATTCTGTATGTACGTAGCTACATGTTTGGTGATAGGGCAGGGGAAAAAAAAACTGACCAAGTCAACCACAAAAAATGGTCAACGGAAATTTGTTCACCCCGAGGCATTGCCGGCAACACTGTACGCCCAAACAGGTACTTCCGGGCCACACCAGTCCATTGGACTCTATCTAAACTCCTCATTACCTTTTCAAAGTCCATTGTGTCTTGTAAGAAACTTGACACTGCAGTAAGTGAGTTTTTCTCTATGTTGGAACTTGGAAAAATGAATAAAAAGAATATGACAAACATCTCTCTCTCTCTGAGTTTTTCTCTATGTTGGAACTTTGGAAAAATGAATAAAAAGAACATGACAAATATCTCTCTCTCTCTCTCTCTCTCTCTCTCTCTCTCTCTCTCTCTCTCTCTCTCTCTCTCGCTCTACATACAGTATAAAGTATTATTAGCCCAGACTGTTCTATTTCTTATGCTACTAGTCTTTGTTCTCCTTTATATTTTCCAATGATTTCGATGCCCTGTGGCGCCATACTGCCTTTCACAGGTCAGTCTTGGGAGAATGACTTCACTTTTTTGTTGAGCAGTCTGAGCATGACATTTTTTTCCTTGTGACGTGTGGTCTCTCTCACATTTTCAAAAAACTTTTAAGACATTAAAATTCCTGATATTAGAAAAGCAGGTTGCGTGATGGTTTCTTTATCGTCATTAAATGCAGCATCCTGACACAAATGACTGTGCGTGTGTGCGTGTGCGTGTGTGTGTGTGTGTGTGTGTGTGTGTGCGTGCGTGCGTGCGTGCGTGTGTGTGTGTGTGTTGATGCACATTTGTTTTCACATAAACAGCCTCATGAAGGGGGAAGGGTACAAACAGTACACAGGCAAAGGATCCACAAGCGCAGGCTAAAAATGGAATCAAAGTGCTTGCCTTCTTCAGGAAGTGAAACCGGCATTCAAATATTTAAATGACAATGCTGGTGTGATATTGAAGCCTTTTAGCACATTCATCAAGCCAAGTGGAAGGCAGTGAAGGGAAGCTGTGATGAAAAGTTGTCCGGTGAACCGCAAGAGGACTGCTGTGAATGTCTTAGAAACTACTACGGTTCTTGTTTGGTAGCGTAGGCACACATACATGGAGCTTGTTTATCAAATGCAAACTGATAACTCCCATTTGGCCTAGCTAATAAGAAAAATAAGTTGAATGCCATAAAAATCGTAAAATTTGGAATTTAACCAAACTCCATACATCATTTTTATTGGGCTTGTGCTCCTTTGGGTTGTGGGTGACCTGGAGTCTATTCCATCTGACTGTACTACCCAAAACTGAAGATCAGACAAATATAACTTAAGCAAACATAAAACACAGTTTTGAAATGGTGAAATGGTGATTTGATTTGAAAAAAATATTCAAAGCTAATTCATAAATCAGGATTTACTATGACTCGTCATATTTTTCATTTTCACCGACCCTACCCAAGACTGATTTGTCCAGGGGCCTCTTCCAATTCTTGTTTTTGCCTCAGAAATTTCCTTTCCTCCCCTATTCAAGTGAGATAAACTGGAATTACCGTATTTTCCGCACTATGAGGCACGCGTAAAAGATTCAATTTTCTCAAAAGCCGACAGTGCACCCTATAACTCGATGCGCCTAATATAAAGAGACCATAACTCTCTTTATTCATTTCCCATTGAGTTGTTTCCCTGTTAGTGTTCCTATGCCATCTAGTGGTGATTATTAGCAAGAACCAATTGTAACCTAAAAAGGTTCCGCCTGATACTAATTGACATGTCCATTTGCCAACACACACTAAATCAGACGGCCATAATGAAACGAAGATAATAGCAGCAAAAGCACAGTTAACTAGTGACTAAACGAAGGAAGAAGCAGACAAGCAAGATTTTTAGATCCTTGTGTATGTGCGCCCACAAGGATTGTGTGCCTTTTTGTTGAATCAATTGTCTTCATAACTTTTGGCTTTCATATATTGTTTTGTAATGCCATTTGTATTTGTATGTTTCATGTCCGTGTTTGTGACCAGTTCCCATTGTTACAGCTGAAGCGGTTGTGAAAGCTCTATCCATAAAGCTGTATTGTATTCCCTTGAGCGTAGCATCATCTAGTGGATGCATGGCGTAACCGCAGCCACTATTGTATGCGCCTTATAATATAGTGCGCCCTATATACTGTATGAAAAACAGTTTTAAAATAGGCCATTCATTGAAGGTGCACCTTATAATCCGAAGCGCCTTATAGTGCATAAAATATGGTTCTTGGATGATAGGATATTTCAAATCCGACAAAAGCTTTGGAAAGGTGGCTGGATGCAACCTTTACAAAAGGATATTACCCATAATTATTTACGGTGGAAACATTTAAAGCAAGAGGATACCAGCGTAGCTGGTAGACTACATGAAGATGCTCGAGTTTCACGATTAAGTCTGAATTATAATGTTCAAAAAACACTGTTAAATTTATAGTAAGAAAACTTTCTTTTTGTCATCAGTGCATAATCAATGAGGCCAAGAAATATACTTTCAAAGACAAAGGAAAGGTGTGGTTCTACACAAACAGAAATAAAATTATAAACACCTTAATTTATTAGAGAATGGGCATGTTAAAAATCTGTGAAAAACATCAGTGTTCCTTCACCAAAACAAGAATTTGTATTTGTTTTTCATTCCATTATTAAGCTAATAATTTGTTTCCACGCTCAAGACGTCAGTACAACTCGTTGCCGCGTGATGACGTCGGGAAATGTGGAGTCAAATTCTTTTAAAACAGTGCTGTACTTTCCAATGTTGGAAAGGAAGCACCTTTTAATCTCTCCTTAACCTGATGACGTCATCCAACAAACTATTATTTTAAGTATCTGTACATACAGTTTATATTTTGTGTCTTTTTTTGGAAGGGTGGTGTCCTGTGAGATTTCAAATATGTGCCTTGGCTTAACAAATTGGGCCACATTGGACTATGCCACTGTGCTGCCTTAAAATAATATATTAAATCTTTTAGCATAATGTATAATAAGAAATAATAAAAATGATAATAATGTGTCACAACTGGGAATGTTGCTTTATGATGTATCTCTTCCGTTGCTGTTGTTGGAGGTGATGGGGGGGGGGGGATGGGAAAGAACACCAATCAAGCGTGCTAACTCAACTACCATGTTTACTCCTGCGAGTCCAACATGACAACATGAATGTCTGTCATGATAGAGAGAAACGTTCTGGCACTCGGTGAGAGAGACAGATAGAGAGAGTGAAGGAGGATGTTTGGCATCACTCTTTATTCACTATATTGTGTGCTATGTTGTGATAATGCCATTTGGTAGTGTTTATCAAACATAATTTATCGCCTATATAGCACCATTAATGTATACCACAATGTACATCCAATAGTTCTGAGCAATGATGCTCACTTGATTAGCAATGATATATTCTGTGAGGCATTGCACTGATGCAAAAAAAAAAAAGATTTTCAGAATGACAAGGTGTGGCGTGACAAAATCTTTAATGTACTTGAAGTTGAGAAACACATCACAAGACACACATAAACATGAAGTGCTGTGTATGTATTCACTTTGTGAAATACACTTATCTCAAAACAACATGATGTTATTATCCATCCATCCATCTATCCATTATCCGAGCTGCTTATAGTCACGTGGGTCGCAGGTGTGCTAGAGCCTATCCCAGCTGTCTTTGGAATGCAGGGGAAGTAAACCCTGAAGTGGTTGCCAGCCTGTCACAGTGATCTTATAATTTATTTATGAGTTCAATGTTTGTTATGGGGAGACACGGTGGGCGACTCGTCACAGTGCAGAGGTGCAGGGTTCGATTCCGGCTCCGGCCTTCCTGAGTGGAGTTTGCATCTTTTCCCCGTGCCTACGTTGGTTTTCTCTGCGTACTCCGGTTTCCTCCCACATTCCAAAATCATGCATGGCAGGTTAATGGAACACTCTAAATTGTCCCTGGGTGTGAGTGTGAGCGCAGATGGTTGTTCGTCTATGTGACTGCGATTGGCTGGCAATCGGTTCAGGGTGTCCCTCGCCAACTGCTTGAAGACACCTGGGATAGGCTGCAGCACCCTCCGCGACCCTTGTGAGGATATGCGGAATAGAAAATGGATGGATGGATGTTTATTATGGGAGACACACAATTTCTCGGAGATGCAACAATGAAGTAATTGATGACGTGCCTGAGTAATGTTCTGCAACTATTTTTTCTTTCCATAAGTGGTGTAACAACTTTTTCTTCGAAGGACCACATCAAGAAAAATTAAACGGATGCAACTGTCACGTCAACATTCGTAACCTTCAATATATTCACAGCAACATGCCAAAACCAATCAGTAAATAAGGGCAAAGTAATGAACAACAATTTCTAGTTTTATATATTGCATATATATTTCAAAAAACAGCCCGGCGATGAAGCATAAAGTCAAGTATTTTTTAGAATTTCTTGCGGCCTCAACCCGGCACCCGACTAGAATAGATTCACCACTGTACTGAGCAGCGGCAGAATCACATCTTCACATTTCAAACCAAAACAAGAGCAATACAAACAAAGATGACCTCGACAAAAGCAGAGCCGAGAGCAAAACAATTGCAATTCACGTGATTTGCTCCTTTATGAGAATCATCCTCATTCATTGGGGCATTATACTATCAATAGAGACGATGCTACTGCAGTATTTTTGTGACGTGTGATTGGTGGAAAACGAGAAATTGAGAGATGAGAGCTAATTTCTTCTTTTCTTTCAAATAGCATCTGTTGTATGTTTTGGTGTTTTAACCTTTTCATCCGGATTGCTCACAAACGGTACAGCAACATAAGTAGAAAACAGTACCCACAGAAACAATTATTTGTGGCATACCGACAAGCTGAGTATTTATTTTAGATGTCTCAATCAATATTATATCTGTCTGTCTGTCTTCGACTGCACCCAGGTGGCCTAGGCAAGCACATCAGAAAGAGCAGCGCACCGGCCATTCAATTGATGTGGTGTGACAAAAGTTGTTTCATTCTTTTTAATTACATTTAATTTAATTACATCATTACCAGAAAATGGATGGATAGATGTTTTTATAAAGTCATATGGTATGGAGTGCGATATATATATATATATAGGGGAGGGGGATTGCTAGAACAGATTGGTAGACTGGATGAAAGGCATTTGTATCCGTTTCCATTTTGTTTTTGTGGACTCATTAGATAATCCTACCGTATCTTCCACACTAAAAGGCGCACTCGATTATGAGGCACGCCTTCAATGAATGGCTTATTTTGTAATTTTTTTTCATACACTGGGCGCACCGCGTTATAAGACGCAATCTACAATGCATCCACTAGATGAAGCTATGCTCAAGGAAACACCAAAAGAACGATCAGATGTCAGTAAAACGTATTTAATAAAGCAGCGACACAGTTCACTTTACCAACAGCAAGTTAGAACATTGACTTGTTAACGTTGAACTATCTTGCCGCTGCTCTATTTCCCTGTTCAACTGCGTAACATGTCTCGAGCAAGGAGCCATTTTGGGGTCAAAATATTACCGTAATGACCATACACAAGGCGCATCGGATTTTAAGGCGCGCTGTGAGCTTTTAAGAAAATGGAAGGCTTTTAGGTGCGCCTTTTGTTGCAGAAAATACGGTATTTGAAAATCCTGTTCCTCAATAATAGCGTTCACGCCAAGGGGGCACATTTGGGTAGGTAGCGGCGTATGGCAGGCTTGGCCACCACCATATTATCCGACCCCAGATGTGTAACAAACAAGATCCTTCCTCCGCAGTAATTCCACCCCGCTGCTTCAAATACCAATGGAGGAGCCGCCGGTCGCCATGGCAATGGCACTCCTGCCCAACCTAGCGTGCTGTGGATCTCTCTTGTTCTTGCTTCTGTCTCTCCAGCTCATTCCTTTTCCGATGTGGAAATAACCCCAGCGTGGATCTGCTATGTGTGATGGTATGACTGGATGCAATTACATAATTCTTCCATGTGTGCTCCTGTCCCATCACGTTTCCTCAATGCTGGGTTTTCTCTCACTCTCAGAAGCACTGACCTACATTTACGAAAGCAGAATGAAAGATTTTAATGAAAATCAGTCTTTTCCTCCTTGAGGGTGTTTTCATTTGTATATGTGTGTTGGGCTGCTTGTTCTGTTCAATAAACTGCTAAAAGAATGAGCGACACTTTTTTTTTTTCACATAAGCACAAAGCAAACATGCAATTAATTTGTGGCCAACAGTCTATCGTCTTCATTGCATAGTGGTTCTCTTGGCTGCACTGCTTCCAGAATCATCTTTATTGACCAAGTATGTGGAACACACAAGGAATTTGTCTCCGGGAGTACTGTATAGGCTCCACGAGTATTGCAATAACAAGTAACTACGATGAACGAAGACATCATATAAGTATCAAAAAACCATTGTGCAGTAGTACCACCCAATGACCGCTGTGCGACAGCGTGCAGAGTCATCGAGCAGAGATAAAGTGATCAGTGGTGCAACACAATACTATCACGGTTGTGCACTTGGTGCAGATAATTGCACCATTGTTTTTAGTGACCTGTAGCAGTAATTGCAGTATAATTTTAGGTGTGAAATTATACAGAAAGTCCTTGAGCGCTTTGAAGTGTCTGGTCCTGTGGAATGTTGATCAATGACAACAGTTCAAGTATGTAATCTAATCTGCCCAAAGTGTTCAGAGTATGTTGAGCTGGCCAATGTTACTATATACTATATTAGCAATGGCACTTTAGCCAATCAGCTTTCAATAAACTCCGCATGGCCTGCTCGCTGATC
Source organism: Hippocampus comes (assembly GCF_001891065.2). Classification (NCBI taxonomy): domain Eukaryota; kingdom Metazoa; phylum Chordata; class Actinopteri; order Syngnathiformes; family Syngnathidae; genus Hippocampus; species Hippocampus comes. Next base: position 3,817,417 of record NW_017805002.1, read on the forward strand.
CACAGTAATGTCAGCATTTTTCCATCCTCTGGTTGGTTAACGACAAAACCATAATCTGCACAAATCGTCAGCATTTTTCCATCCTCTGATTGGTTGGTTAACGACAAAACCATAATCTGCACAAATTAAAGCAGTGGAATATTCTCTCACCCACCATGGCTAACAGAGAAGGAGAATTTGCCCTGCCTGGTCATACACTTAAAAAGTCATTTTCAAGGCAGACATCATGTGCTTTTTTTTTTGTTGTCGTTCAGAAGTGAACATATTTGTAACTGCAACATAATGATGGGTATAAGATGAAGTCAGGTAAATCCTCTGATTGAAGGCCAGGGTAACAAACGAGCAGTCCACCCCTGCATTTAATGCATCCCGACTTGATGACAGATTGGACTCTCATTCACAATTTGCTGCACTTGACGTTGACGTAATCAGACATTGAAAGACGGTACTTAAAATTACAAAAAGCTGCATTGTGGCTCTGACTGCCCTTGTTGCGGTATCCAGGCCTTTGATCCACCTCTTAATGCCACCCGTACTGAATTTATATGTCAAATATCAGGAAACACTGTTGCGTTTCTAATTTGCAATTAAAGTCACACACAAACTGAAGTGCCCTTGTGTGTTGACGTGCCTTTCCAGGGCATAACCTAGTAAGTGACATCAGGAGCCTCAGTCATTCCAGTTGGGCCGTTGACCACATCGTTTATTTCCCATTCAATAAACAAGTGAAAGTGTATCAGTGACTGGCTTTCACTTCACACGAGCAGCGTCATCGCTGAAGCTTACTTGTAAGTCAAAATTTAGCTTTTAACACCATTTAAAAGATTGCCAGTTCATAATCCCACATTACTAACTGGTTGAGACATTCTGAAGTCAGGGAACGGCTGTTTTAGAGTTTTGGCCTGAAATGGAGGTCAGTGATTGTGTTAACGCCAGCAGAGGCCACAGCTCACCACTGGTCCCAACTCAAGAGCGTTGGGACCAGTGCTTTTAAATGAACCCTTCCACCATCTTCTATTGTGTAATTTAACAAATAGCACGGGTGCCTCCACTATACTTTGACTGCCCGTCCCCCTACTTAGTCACTGGCCTTTTTCCACTTGGCTGCTCGGCTGTGGTGCCCACCACCCGAGCTCTGCTCTTTCTCGGGCCGTGGCCCTTCCTCCGCATTCTGCTGCCCATGGGCAAGCACGCTCTTGCTCCTCTGCTACACCTTGCTGCCCCTCAGCAGGCTTCTCCCAGATTCCAATCAAAGAAAAGTTTGATAGCGAGTGTCTGTGCTGTCAGCGAACTCTCAAAGCTGTCAGGAGATGTGAGAGACACTCTCGCTTGTGCTTTTTTCTGATTCTTGGCCTGGTGCACCAAGACAGCTATTGATCGAGGAGTGATTTTGTATTTACAGGTGAATAAAAAACACAAACTGGATTCCTAGCCATTTCAAGACATCTAAATATGGATCATGATGAAAAGTTTATCATTATATCCACCCGCAAACCGTTCATAACCTTTTCACTTTAGCCTGTAAACCGCGGTACAAAAGTGTAAGGCCAAATTTGAACAATTTGTCTTCTGTGCAATAAAAGTCTGGAAATGTCAAATTATCAAATGTCTGTAATAGATTATCCTAAACTATTATCATTACATGAGGTCGGGTGTGTCAAGAGTTTCTTTTTCTCCCCAGACTGCTCAGAGAACAATCATCAAAATCTTTGATAGATACGACTAAAGACATCTGGGAGCACACATGGTCATTTTTTTCCCCTTCATGTGTGTGGTCTTTTATCATTTAACAACATCTGTTAAAATGATAAAAATTGATATATGTATATCTTACAGAAAAGTTACCCAGATAATAGCACCGGTCAAAAATGCATCATTAAGAAGTGTTTGGTGTAAGTCATATTTTTTTGAGGAAAATGTATTTCACAATAACCGAGACCATGAACATTCGAGCTCACACTTGCACACGAAATCCCCGTTCTCATGGGTGCTTTCGGAAATACACTAGGAGCATGCACTGCTTCACTCCAATCGTTTGGAATCTCACAGCACTGGTCAAATGTGTATGGTTCAGTTGTTCAGAGTACCCAAAAAAAAGGAGTGCCAGAGCCTACTGAGTCAGGCAGTACAGAAGGAAACAGTTGAAGCACGCACTGCTGATTGATTTTTAACAGAATGCTTTTGGAAATGCATGTGATGGCAGCATGCTGTGCTGTGCCTCTCTCAACATGCACACTCTTGAGTGCGTCAGAGTGAACTTTTGAATGCACCCCTGCTGCTTGACAGCTGCAAAAGAATTCCGCTTCGACGAAAATTCCATATGCAACTATGGAAACTTTTTCTTTTAACTTTAAAATGACTTACCTTGTGCCTTTGGCTGTTTTAAATCCTTTTTGTGCAGTAACGACTATTTTTTTTTTCTTTTTTACTGTCTTTTGGCAGTGGTGGCCACTGGTGTGATGTATAACCACTACTTCTACTTGTGGTGGTTAGTACATACTTGTGGTGCTAACACCTTCTGGCCATCAGCGGTAATTCACAAAAAATATTTGCCAAGCGGCTGAAGAAATTCAACATGATTATGGAACGGGGATTTTGGGTGCTGGTTCAAGCTCTAATTTTAATACATACAAGTTGCACCTGATTATACGTTGTAGAACCAGCCAAATTCGAAAAAAATACAGTAATTTAGAACTCTACTCAATTCAAACAGTTCATACGCAAACCACGCAACAAATTTCATCCAAATCTGTTCTCAATGTTTTTGTCACGACAGTGCCAAATCCTGATTCTGGATCGAGATCAGGATCAAATGAAGTCTCTGTGGGTCAGCACAGAGAGATTTTAACCAGATTGCAACATGTAAAGTGCGCCGTCATTCTTTACCCTTTTTGTCTTTTGAAAAGAATGTCAGGGACATTATATTACAACCCTTGGAAAGTGTTTTAAATTGTAAAAATACATGCATAGTATGTATCCTTTAAGTCTACAAATATGCACAGATGATTATTATTATTACTGGTATTATTTATTTTATTTTACCACAAAAGAAAATACAGTTAATGGGTAACAGCTACAGTTTGCCGATCAATTTAAAATCTCTACCCTGCATTGAAAAGACTGACACATTAAGCGGGGTACTCACATACCGAGAATCGATGTATCTCAATGTATTTCATCCAATCGGCTCAAAATCAACAAAAGCAGGATTGCCAAATGTCAAATTCGCTTTTCTCAGAGATCTGCTCACAAAACAATCGTTAGTGTTAAAATTGCTCAAAATTTACGATCAAAATTACACCAGACATCTGGTTTGAGGGAGGAGACCCTTGATTATCGTGGAGGTATGATTATTTGTGTGGTGTACGATGTTAATACGACAAACTATAAAAGCAGGAAGCGCACATATTTTCCGACTCATGTGTGGGGTCTTGGTTAAGATGTTGAAAATCAACATGTATATCGCCGACTTTAGTAGAAACCTGCAGTTGACCAACTAACGACTGCGTAGGTCACGTTCACAGAAGCCACCGCTGGACAGATGCTGAAGCTGAATAGCTCACCACTGGGAGTATGTAGCCAAGAAAAGCATGGCCACATCTTAATCTGTTTTCACAGCTCAGCATATTTAGCCAACAGGATTACAAGCATGACTATCACAGCGTGCACACGTCAGCAGAGAATATCAAACCGTTGTTTGCCGAATGCCTAAGCCTCTTACACACACGCCGCACGGGAGAAGCACATACCAAATTATTGGGAGGTGAGGGGGCTACAACCGGAGTCGGGAGGTGCGACACCTCCAGAGAGAATTTAGCAGTGTGCTAATTTGCACAGTTCATTACTCTTTCTTCAATGGTCCGACTTGTGTTTGCTCAGGGGTGAAAAAAATAGCTGGGGGGAGCTTAACTATGACATGTACATGTGCCTATACTAAAATATGTAAGTTGTCAATGCAAATCTTGATGGGGCTAATTAGTAGGAGTGGATACAATAGTACAGCGAACCGCCACTTTTTTACAATGCACAATGAACATTCGAGCTCACACTTGCACACGAAATCCCCGTTCTCATGGGTGCTTTCGGAAATACACTAGGAGCATGCACTGCTTCACTCCAATCGTTTGGAATCTCACAGCACTGGTCAAATGTGTATGGTTCAGTTGTTCAGAGTACCCAAAAAAAAGGAGTGCCAGAGCCTACTGAGTCAGGCAGTACAGAAGGAAACAGTTGAAGCACGCACTGCTGATTGATTTTTAACAGAATGCTTTTGGAAATGCATGTGATGGCAGCATGCTGTGCTGTGCCTCTCTCAACATGCACACTCTTGAGTGCGTCAGAGTGAACTTTTGAATGCACCCCTGCTGCTTGACAGCTGCAAAAGAATTCCGCTTCGACGAAAATTCCATATGCAACTATGGAAACTTTTTCTTTTAACTTTAAAATGACTTACCTTGTGCCTTTGGCTGTTTTAAATCCTTTTTGTGCAGTAACGACTATTTTTTTTTTCTTTTTTACTGTCTTTTGGCAGTGGTGGCCACTGGTGTGATGTATAACCACTACTTCTACTTGTGGTGGTTAGTACATACTTGTGGTGCTAACACCTTCTGGCCATCAGCGGTAATTCACAAAAAATATTTGCCAAGCGGCTGAAGAAATTCAACATGATTATGGAACGGGGATTTTGGGTGCTGGTTCAAGCTCTAATTTTAATACATACAAGTTGCACCTGATTATACGTTGTAGAACCAGCCAAATTCGAAAAAAATACAGTAATTTAGAACTCTACTCAATTCAAACAGTTCATACGCAAACCACGCAACAAATTTCATCCAAATCTGTTCTCAATGTTTTTGTCACGACAGTGCCAAATCCTGATTCTGGATCGAGATCAGGATCAAATGAAGTCTCTGTGGGTCAGCACAGAGAGATTTTAACCAGATTGCAACATGTAAAGTGCGCCGTCATTCTTTACCCTTTTTGTCTTTTGAAAAGAATGTCAGGGACATTATATTACAACCCTTGGAAAGTGTTTTAAATTGTAAAAATACATGCATAGTATGTATCCTTTAAGTCTACAAATATGCACAGATGATTATTATTATTACTGGTATTATTTATTTTATTTTACCACAAAAGAAAATACAGTTAATGGGTAACAGCTACAGTTTGCCGATCAATTTAAAATCTCTACCCTGCATTGAAAAGACTGACACATTAAGCGGGGTACTCACATACCGAGAATCGATGTATCTCAATGTATTTCATCCAATCGGCTCAAAATCAACAAAAGCAGGATTGCCAAATGTCAAATTCGCTTTTCTCAGAGATCTGCTCACAAAACAATCGTTAGTGTTAAAATTGCTCAAAATTTACGATCAAAATTACACCAGACATCTGGTTTGAGGGAGGAGACCCTTGATTATCGTGGAGGTATGATTATTTGTGTGGTGTACGATGTTAATACGACAAACTATAAAAGCAGGAAGCGCACATATTTTCCGACTCATGTGTGGGGTCTTGGTTAAGATGTTGAAAATCAACATGTATATCGCCGACTTTAGTAGAAACCTGCAGTTGACCAACTAACGACTGCGTAGGTCACGTTCACAGAAGCCACCGCTGGACAGATGCTGAAGCTGAATAGCTCACCACTGGGAGTATGTAGCCAAGAAAAGCATGGCCACATCTTAATCTGTTTTCACAGCTCAGCATATTTAGCCAACAGGATTACAAGCATGACTATCACAGCGTGCACACGTCAGCAGAGAATATCAAACCGTTGTTTGCCGAATGCCTAAGCCTCTTACACACACGCCGCACGGGAGAAGCACATACCAAATTATTGGGAGGTGAGGGGGCTACAACCGGAGTCGGGAGGTGCGACACCTCCAGAGAGAATTTAGCAGTGTGCTAATTTGCACAGTTCATTACTCTTTCTTCAATGGTCCGACTTGTGTTTGCTCAGGGGTGAAAAAAATAGCTGGGGGGAGCTTAACTATGACATGTACATGTGCCTATACTAAAATATGTAAGTTGTCAATGCAAATCTTGATGGGGCTAATTAGTAGGAGTGGATACAATAGTACAGCGAACCGCCACTTTTTCACAATGCACAAATTCACCGACTCACAACTTCAAAAATTAATCTGCAATTTTTTTCCAAGTCACAACTTTTGTGCTCTTTCTGTAACAAAGGAACCATACATAGCAGTCTCAAAGAACCATGCGCATAATTGAACAAGAAGTAGGACATTTTTGGTTGAAGTGGCCATTTTGACAAATTTCAGAACTCATACGCTGACAAATACCTTTTACGGGATTCGCCTAAATTAGAAGCTCATCTCTGAGATCTATGGTCCACAAACACCAGGCTATGCACGGCAGTGGCGGATGCTGGTCTGTCAAAGAGGGGAAGCTCAATTTTGGCCGACATCATAAAATGTGTCCGTTTATTTATACGTGAATTCTACACTCCGTTCCTTTTCAAGAAAATGATCTGTGACCCTGTCATACCAACAAGGCGTCTTTTCCAGGGACTTAATTAGTGTCCTACAATTACAGGAACTACAATAAAACCCACCAGAAATAAAAGATTAATTTGTCGCTAGTTGTTTACAACAAAGAGTGTCACTAAGATAATTAGAAGTCTCCAGCTCAACTCAGAACAGAATGCAAATTGAAAAATTGCTCACACGGATGCCTACACTAAAAGGTCAGTGATTGGCTCATTTCGATGTCAATCAAACTGGCACACAGGCTCAGACAGATCATCCAATCTGATGCAGAAAATCCTGGCGTCCGGTACCCTCCCACTGCCATCCAATCCCAGAGACGCCGAGCGTCCGTGGGCGGGACAAAAACCAGCTTGTATCCAATGACTCGTCTCCGTTCAACGCATTGGGACAACCTACCCTGAACTCTCGAGACGCTCGGTGTCTGGGCAATAGACGCTCTGCGGACGCTCGGCGTCCACCGTTTAAAGCACAGCGAAGCTGCGGGAATGAATGAGAAGGGAGTCGCCTCGTACCCAATAAGAAGAAGCTGATTCGGAACAAAAGTTGAGCACGTTGTCGCGCATATTTAGTCAATTACATCTACACAAAATGAAATTTACATTCATATATTTGATCACTTATTCTTTGACATTTCAGGGGAAGCCGAGCTTCACTTGCAGTCCGAGAGCAATCACCATTGATGCACGGACGGGTACCTTCTGAAAGAACTTCTATTCTCAAAATCAAGTATATCTGCTTGTGTGTTTGTACACCACTTATCTTGGTGACATGATAACACAAAAGAAGAGCACACAAGTATGCCATCAAAGGTTGGGAACTGCTGTTATACTTTGCGAAGGTTTGATGATCATTTTGAGGAATTGCCATGAAAAAGCAGGTACGAGGGACCATTCTTCACTGCTTGCACCTTCCACTACTAGTACTATTATATATATATATATATATATATATACTACAGTATTACTTGAGAAGCACTGACTTACCAGCATCCATCCATCCATTTTCTGATCCGTTTTATCCTCACGAGGTTTCGCGGGGGTGCTGGGGCATATACCAGCTGTCTTCAGGCAGTAGGCGGGGGACACCCTGAACGGGTTGCCAGCCAATCGCAGGGCACACACAGACCAACAACCCTCCGCGCTCACACTCACACCTAGGGACAATTTTGAATGTTCAATCAGCCTGCCATGCATGTTTTTGGAATGTAGGAGGAAACCGGAGTACCCGGAGAAAACCCACGCAGGCCCGGGGAGAACATGCAAACTCCACACAGGGAGGCCAGAGCTGGAAATGAATCCGGTACCTCTGCACTGTGAGGTTAGCGCGCTAATCACTGGACCACCGGGCCGCCCGACTTACCAGCATTTACAACTTAAATTCTAATATGAATTTAAGTATTGATCTAATATGAATCTAATATGAATGAAGTATTAATTTATTTCCCCAAATCGATTTTTCTCATTCTGTAGAGGTTCTTCTGACAGGATAGCTTCGATTATGAGGATGTTCCATTGAGTCGTCCAATCAGATTTCAGCCTCTTTGTGCTGCCATGTCATTAGCAGTGGGTCTGTTTCTTTAATCGATTGAGTTTCTGGCGGTTTGAAAGTGCTCTACAAATACAGTTGAGTTGAGTTGAGAGAGTTTCAATTCATAACCTGCAATGGCATGGGCATTTTTACATCCTCTAATGGATTGGTCAGAGCAAAACTTGCGATAACCAAGTTTGACTCGCGTACAAATGTTGACTCTGAACTGCTCCAGGTTACTGTGTTTGTGCAATCAAGGCATTTTTTTAAACTTGTGACTTGATTGTGGTCGTAGTAAGAGGTGGAATACTGAAGAGCCATGTACATTGCAACAGCGAGTTCAGCTCTGTCATGCCACGTATTAATGCCATGCATTAAAAGTTGACACCAATCAACGCAAATTTGACGCTGTTATTTAAGAGTGCAATTAGGACAAATTGTTGCTTTGACATCGCTGGTTTGTGACAAGCGTAACGTCGGAGCAGGGATCCTACACACAGGATGAGAGTAGGCGAGCCACTGCTGCTGCTTTTGTTGCTTTTGCTGTTTTTGCTGCTATCGCTGCTGCCGCCGTTGTTCTCGTTCTACCACAGAGGCAGCGAGTAGCACTGTAGTGAGATGAATCACTCGATCAATCTCCCACGTCGCCCTCGCTTGCCAAGGAGGGGAGAAACCAATCAGCGCGGCCAGAGAAGTCAGAAGCGAAGGAACTCCGCCGGACCTCACTGAGCTAATTACATCCGCGGGAAGAGTGTTTTCTTTCATTGTTTAAAAAAAAATCAATAAAAAAATAAAAAAAATGCTGTTTTGTTTACCGTGCGGTGTAATCCCACTCTGTAAAATCAACAAATAAGCATCCCTATTAGATGGTTTCCTTGACAACACGGCATCCTGGCACATCCAATAATAGAACAGTGTGACGTGGGATGCTCTGGCTTTCTTTTTCAGAGGAGACAAATCTAGAAGAGAGGATATGCAATCCACTTTTAACAACTAACTGGAAGAAGTCCATTACCGCCCTTATCCCGTTGGACCCCGAGGGTTGAGGAAGACCCCGTTAGATAGTAACACCACTCCACCCCATAGACCCCTTGAGCAGAAGCTGCAGTATTGATGCGGCAATGGGAACGGCGATAAATACTCACCACCACATCTGGTTGTGTGGAGAGCGGCGCGGGGGCCGTAATTGGTCAGGTCTGATTCGATTAGTGATGCACACAAACAGCCGGGACAGATTTCAGTTGCTCAGTGCAAAGCTAATGCTGAAAGATATGCCTCGACATCCCTCTTGTCACCTCGACCAGGGACTTATTATTTATTTACCACAAATAACGGATTTTTGCTCATCTATCTATGGCAGTCAAGTATATTGATACAGAAAAGAATCAAATGCTCTTCTACTAAACAGAAGAAGGTACAATGAACAGGTTCATTGCTGCCATTCATACATCAGAATAATAGTTGTGTTCAACTGAACAGGCCCAGATTTGACACTAAATTATTGAGATGGGTTCTCACTTTTCCAGCATACTGTCAATGTTTGTGAAAATGTCATTTTTGCTTCGCTCCTCAGTTTCTTACAACAAGTTTAGGAGTAAACGGTGATCTCACGCAATCTCATTATTTCAGTATCCTGTATAATTTTTGTGATCATTTTTGTTTGGTGGTATGTCATGAGATTTTTATCATGCAAAATACTGTGTATGCCTTGGCTCAGTAACGGTTTCAGAACTCAAGCTAGTTTCAAGAGCAAACCAAAAATGGAAACGCGTGCTCATCTTATTCGTCCCCAATTTACGGTAGTATGTTTCCTGGAGCATCCGAACTGATTTTGGTGAGTGGTAAACGCCAGCTTGGTTGCCAGTCAATCGCAGTGGGACTTTTCAATCCTATATTCATTTTTTTTTTTTTTTTTACCTGTTTTACAGGAAGAAAAACAATTAGAGGCCCTAGTTGCCCACAATTTCCAGCACGGCAAGTGTTTTTTATTATTGGGTTTTTGTTTGTTTGTTTTATGGTTAAATGGTCAGCAGGTCACAATGTCTCATGAACATTTTTGGTGCACCAAAGAAATAAACAGGACGGTCAAAGCAGTGATTCTTACCTGGGTGAGACAGCACTAAAATTATCATTTCGCTCCGAAAAGTGTGCACCTGAAACACGCATAAGTCGGTTTTATTGGGTGTTTATCATTTTCATTTCTTTTTTTATATATATTTGTGCTTTTATTGGCGTCGTAACTTGTGTTTTAACGCTTGTAAAGCAAATTTGGTCGACACTGTTCTTTTAAATATGCTCTATAATTAAAATTTTATGAGAATAGAAGTTATTGCAAGTGGTTGCTGATGTTCAGGCGCATGGATGTAGCTCCCATATTCTAAAAAGATGTATGGCAGGTTCACTGAAGAGTCAAAATTGTCCATAAGTATGAATGTGAGTGTCAGTAATTATTTGTCTATATTAGTTCTTTATATTTTAAACAGACACAAAAAAAAAATCCAAATGCAAAAGGTATGAGTGAAAAATTTTGAGGCTTGGGTGACTTCATGTGTGTTTGCGGGCATGGCTTCTTGAGACATTTTTGTGACTCTGCTCCTGATAGACAAGCCTACCAAATCTCATGCCGTTACAGTGACACTGGCTTTGGGGGCTGAATTTTGGAGTGAAGAGGTGAGGAATTCGTGTTTCATGGCACAACGTCGATTTGTGTTGCCTCTTCTACCCACAAACAATGACAAAAATTCTAAATGTTTGTAAATGTTTTTGTGTCATCCATCTGTCTGTAATATGTGGTTCAAATTTGGGAACAAATGAACCAAATCTCTCGGACGAGTTTCTCTTTGACGGAACCCTTGAAATGGCCAAAACGGGCCTGAAAGGTCCATTTCAAACCCAAACGGAAAACTTAATCTGTGGGCGTGCCTTCTTCAGACTTTGTTTGTAAATCTGCTCATGACAGACATTCCTACCAAATGTCATATTGCCAAGCTTCTTTCAGCCAGAACCAGAATCTTTCTTGCAAATGAATTAGATCATACATGAAAGATGAGGATGCTAACTGCAGCCTCAATCATCACAGACAGAAAAGCATAAAAACACAGTGAAGAACAGCGCCAACAACTCTGCAGTATTTTGTCACCCAGCAGAGTGCCAAACAAAACGTGTTTGTGAGAGCCGTAGTTCAGTCCGTGAACATAACGTGTCATATGCCATCGCGGCAATGTGGCCAATCTGTGCAAAGTCTTGACAGGTCCTTTTAAAATCAGCCGGAAAGACTAACGCTGACCTTTCGTGGTTGAAAGCGGCAATGTCGCCATGTCAAGTGCACGGGAATTCATGCAAATCTCAACACAAACCCACAAGAAACACACAGCCAACTACAAGCATGCACTAACACACAGAAATGATGTAGTTGTGTTCACTGATGCGCATACGCACGGATGCATACATACATACACACACATATCATCAACCACCGCCCAATCATGCAATCCGTATCATTAATAAAGCAAGCCCGTTGTGCCTGGAGAGGAGTTCAAGTATGAAAGACAAAACGTTATGTAACGTATGCATGGAATTCTAAATCGGCAGACTCGGCTGTAGCTTTTCACAAGTTGAAGTGTTGGCTTTAAATAGCTGCAATTGTAATGAGCACCACTGGACACTGGGCTTGCTCTGTTCTGGTAAGGGGTGGATGGGGGGTCTAATGTGCAGCTTGCAAATACAACTGATCAATCAATACATAGCGTTATCATGCTGCCAGTCATCATTTTATGCATTATGTTATTATCACAATTAATAGATAATGGTAAGGACTAACTGTAGATCATGGAGCTCCCTCTACTGTTGGAACTGATGTTTAAGATAATCTGGCAAATATAAATGGACAGTGGTAATCAAGGGACAAAGGAACTTGAGCAGAAACATAATTTAAAAAAAAATAAAGTGTCCATGAATATATTTCAACGGCCAACGAAAGTATGTAATAGAGGGATGCCATGGCAGTCAAAGATGCTCTTCTTCTTACTACAAACTCGAGCTTTTTGAAATCAATTGACTGTTGCGCAGGCCCCTGTGCCGTGATGATGATTGAGACATTGTTTATTTTAAGCTTGCATTGATAAACTGGCACAATGTTCCCAAAGAAGGCATTTGTTTACAACAGTAGTCCTCCTTCTGAGGTAGATCAAGGCCACAACGGCCTGAATGGATGGGAATTCCATAACGTCGAGAAAGTGAAAAATGTTACGTTTGACACTTTACTCATTGTGTTGAAAGCAAAGGTTTTAATATATCAGTATTTTCCTTTCTGAGTTGGAATCACCAGCACAACTTGCCAAGGGAATCCCTCAATGCTGTATGAAAACTGACACAACACTTTTCCAAGATGGGTGACTCGAGTCATAATGACTTGACTGAAGTCGACATTCCCCAATTTGAGAACTTGGGTCTTTCCTGGCTCAAACTTATGCGACGCTACTTGACTTTGATTTGATTTGGTGTTTTGAGACTCAACCAAGCCTTGAACTACCTGACATGACAAGTGCGTGCTGCCCGTTTGCATTTGAAAATTTGAATTTTCTGAGCAAAGTTAGATTTTGTTTTGTGTGCACAACCTGACAACCCGAGAGTATGCTATGCTGCAGAGTGTCAAGATCACCTCGCGAAGCAAGTATCACGAAGGCCACTTTGAATGTTGTTGCATTTAGATCCAAGGATTACGCTCTTGATACAATTGTGAAAAAGGCAATGGAAACAACATAGAAGATTTGCCGCTCATCAGCAAGCTCCGCAGGAGTTGGATAATGATTGTAATCATTTGAATAAGGTATGTTGGAGCAGGAAGACATATAAAACAGCCAGGGTTAGGCTCCCGAGGACCGGAATTGCCCACCCCTGATCTAACTTCATCCATCACTATAAACGCACAAAGATGGGTGAGCTACATTAAGTTCACAGTTTAGCTAACTAGCCAAACCTTAGCACTCGACTTGTTAAGGACCAGTAAGACGGGAATGTTCTAGCACAGATAACTAACTCTCGTCCAGCAATGTTGTTAAAAGAGCAAATATTAAGGAAGATGTACAATAAAGAATAACCCAGTTCAGGACTTCGCTTGACACTTACTCGCACCTCTCACCCCTCATTTATTGATCTCGTTTTAGAATGCAGGCAGGAAAGTAATGGATCGTTTGTTCGTGTTCTGATGTGATAATTTTGCTGGATCTCTGTGGAAACTAAGTTGTAGTGTTGCCACAACAGCGGTAACATTACTAAGCGGAAACAACAATGGAAGAATGTACATCTGTTGAAAGGTCTCCATAGTTAAACTTGACTACACTAAAGACGTGCCATTAGTGCAGATTTGATGCACTGTACTTCTGGCGGCTTCCTCGTGTAGATATTAAACTTTGGCTCAAACACAAAAGGCACTTAGAGAACGACGGCAATAAATCCACGACTTCATCATCCCTGACAAAGTCGGGAATGTAAAGATTAAAAGGGCAGACGGGACAGAGGTGATTTAAATGAGAACTCGGCGACCACGTGCACATCATTATCCGACGGAATGCATATCTGACAGCTTCAATTGCATAAGAGCTGGAACACTAACCGTTATGAATACAAATTGCTTTTAAATGAGTAAATACAGTCTGAAACATAGATGTGTATGTTGAGAATGGATTTTTCTCTTTTTAGCTCAGGTGACTAACATTGATATTGTTAGTGGAACTTCGGACAGTCTTTCCCACATATTATTTTTCATGGTATGGTTGGGCTAGTATAATGTGAAAGCATCCAAACCTTTTTAATTGAGGAGCCGTGTTCTATGCAAAGTAGTGTGGCACCATGCTGCAGCATCAGCAGGTGTTGGTGACCTCCTTTGTCTTACTACAGCCCGTTGCTTTTTGATCGCAGGCAAATTAGGACAAGAGGCCCAATAGGAACACTGTGTGATCCTGAAATCCGCATGCCGTCCAGCTGAGAAAACAGGACCCCTTCATCAAACATGTTTAATCAATGCCGACCGACGGGGTCCATTGACGTCTAAGAAGAAAACTAGGACAGTTGCCTTCCTTGATAAGTTAAAAAAAAAAAAGAAGCAAGCTGCAGCATGGAGCGAGGGGCAAGAGATTGCTCTGTGCCTTTTATACCCCTTTCCAAATCGGGCGCAGCTTTATTTGAAATGGAAATGGTCGCGGCGACAGTTGGGCTCATTCTCACGGCTTTGTCTCTGGCTACCGATAAGCCTCGAGAGGGAATGAGAGAGACTTAGAGAGACAGCGAGGCGAGAAAAATTGGGAGTCTAAAATAAGCGTCCGCAAGAGCGTTTGCCTGCAAGATTGTGAGAGAGAGAGAGAAACTGATACCGAGGAAGAAGGGGAAACCTCGTTCGGCGAGGCTGTTGCGTCTTCCAACGTGGCGATGGAGCCACTGCAATGCACCAAAACCAAGGGGAGCGAGGTTGAAAGGAGTGAGGGGGTGGGTAAGCGAGACGGCAAGGAACGATAGACGAGAGACTGGGTAAAATACAGAGAAAGGGATGGGGTTGGGGGGGGGGGGGCTCAGGGACACTTGTATCAAGAGAAAGAAAGGATTCATACAGGGGAAGGCAGACACGTGGTGCGATGGCATGCGGGCGTGTCATCAATCCACATGCTGACAATTTGGACTGGCAGAGAGGTGGAAGAAATCAACATGTCAGTGTCTTATTTGTAAGTCAGGAAGTGAAATCTGCTCATTTTTGAAAGACCAATGTGGACTTTTTTTATGAGGCCGATGCATTTCCCATCTTTGGCGGCCAATTAATTACAAAAAAAATATGTATAGAATGTCTAAGATTACCGATTTTTTGGTCCCTAAATGCATATAATAATAAAGATTCATTACAGACAGAACATTTGGTTGTTTTACAATACTTTGTCCTTTGGTATTTAACTTTATGACAGAGAGAAAAATCATCAATAGTTGAATGATTTTTCTTCTTTTGCGGGTAGGGGTGTATGTTTAAAAGTCATTATCTTTGTCTTATGTTGGAATGTGTAAACGAAAAAAAAAAAAATTGGCAAAAGTCAGCAAAAAAAATATGTGTGCATATTTTAAAAGAACGGATATGAACTGATTAAATAGACCCGGCAATAAATTGATCGGACCCGATAGATCATATTAATTACTTAATTTGTTCGACACAAATCTTATAACTCCATCTACTTTTATAGACAATTTTCCAATTACATTTGCAAACTGAAAGGCACCCCCCCATTTTTTTGGTTGTTGTCTTTTTAATGAAAAATTAAATAGCACTATATTGTCAAAAAAAAACAAAACAAAATAAAACAAAACGCAAATACAGTAAACTAGCACATATTTGGTTTGGCATTTGCCTATTCGCAGATCTTTGGGAGGAATCTATTGGCTGTCAATTATCAAAGGCAAAGCAAGAATGCTGTGGATCAGAGGGAAGCTCCACTCAACTAGGTAACTTTAAAACAAAACAACCGCAATTAGTAAAAAAGTCTCAGGTCAGACCAAAGTCAGGTCCGACACAAAAATGAACTCAGGGATAATAACAATAATACAGTTTGTGCCTTGGCACCATTTTGTGTCACCTTGGCTCCAAGGAACTATGTTGTAGTGAGGCAAGGAGCTTGATTCAAGTCAGGCACTCGCCTTGTCTTACAGCAACAAGCATTTTGTCGCCACCTTGTGGCGTCTGTAAGCAATTCAAACCTTTTTTGGGTGGTCGTCCATTACTTGTGTTTTAATAAAGATAAATAGCACTGTACCATATTGAAAATACTACAAGAGAATGAAGAAATAAGTCATTATTATAAAGGGTAATTATGTTACATACTGCAGTATTCATGTGTTGGATGTGTGCCTTTGAGAGGCAGTGCTAAGTGAGTAACATCATGAGATGGCATCGGGTTGGCCGGTTCATTTGCGTGTGAGCGTCTGTGCATGAGTTGTGGCCTACAGCAGCTCCTGGCAAGTGTCCTCATTTTGTATTTTTGTGTTGGACTGTCATCGGCGTCATTGCCAACATGTGAGGGCATTACAGTACCCTACTTCACTCGAGTGGCGCCATACCTGAAGCGCTCCTGTTTCATGGATGCTGTTCTGCTCTGTCAAAGCACTTTTCAAACATGTACAGTGTTTTGCAAGGTAACACAGAAATAAAGATCTTGTTATTGTTTACAGCACAAGGCCTTCATCCCCTGCTACCATCAGCCTCTCCTTCCGGCATTAATAAAGTGAAGCTGTCATACAACCTGCCGCCGACCATCCAGAAGAGTGTGGTTCAAACAGCCTCGTGCTTTAGGAATGACAAAGTTCAATGGCGAGCGCCGCCAGCCAGAACTGTCACGTCTGCAGTTTACTCGGCCGCCAAATAAATGACTGCGGGACAGAAAAGAGGCTGGTTGGAGGGCCTCCTTCAAGCGCTCATTGTCAACGGCGTTGCCTCCACTTTTGGTCAGCGAGAGATAAAGGGAAAGGTCACGCAGACCTGAGAGGGAAAAGGGGAGAAAGCTGAGCGGCACACAAAGGCGGGAGATAAATAGCCTGTCGTCGCTCAATAGGAGCTCAGAACATCTGTGCTGACTTGCGAGGCTCCCTAAACGGCCGGTGGTCAAAAGGCCAAAGTAATGAACTTGTACTTGACAATGATTTTAATCCATTGATTCCCAACAGCTGTTCGTGAAAGATCATCAGGTGTGCCATGAGAAATGATCCAATTACACTTAGTCGGCCCAAAAATGAGGATGCATGGTAGTTGACTGGTTAGCACGTCTGCCTGACAGTGCAGAGGTGCCTGTCCTCCCCGTGTTTGCATGGGTTTTCTCCGGGTACTCTGGTTTCCTCTCACATTTCAAAAACAAGCACGGCAGGTTAATGGAACACTCTAAATTGTCCCTGGGTGTGATTGTGAGTGTAGGTGTTTGTTTGTCTGTGTGTGCCCTGCGATTGGCTGGTGCAGGTTAATGGAACAGTCAAAATTGTCCCGAGGTGTGATTGTGAGTGTAGATGTTTGTTTGTCTGTGTGTGCCCTGCGATTGGCTGGCAACCAATTCAGGGTGTACCCCGCCGACTGCCCAAAGACAGCTGGGATAGGCTCCAGTACGCCCGTGAACCTCGTGAGGATAGGCGGATTAGAAAATGGATGTATGGATGAAAATGATTGATTGTCGCTAAATATTGTCCATCAATCTGTGCGGGCGATGCATCGTTACACGCGGAGCAATTGTGTGTTTGTGTGGGGGGGGGGGGGTGCAGAGGCTCAACACAAAGGCTCAGAGCAGTGAAGCCACAAAAGGAAGAGAAGAGACACCTTGGGATGAATGGGAACGTAACGAAGATCTGAATTTAGGTAGGTGTGTGCATCTCTCCAACAAAAGACGATTCAATATGCATCTTTTACGTTTCTGTCATACACCTAAATTTGGGTTTGAAATGAAAGTCATTGCTTCTGACAGTATTAAGGCCAGCAGAGAAGGCCATCATTTAAACAGCCTCTTATTTCAAATGTTGCCCTTACTTCTGGAATTCACGGGTGTGCGTTTGATGCTTCAGGACTGGCCGATTGCTACAGAACAAGTCTTGGGGTCCGCGAGTAAGTGGACGCACTGACCCGTGAAGAAGGGTGAAGGGCTTGCCAGATGGGGGACGTGTTCTACCTCCCTCTTCCCGACTTTGTCCCATGTTAGTGTCTCTGAGGTCTCGCCTTGCGGCCCGCCTCCGAACGGGGAGGATTTTACCACTTTCTGTCCATTTTTTTTCACGAACCATGAAGCACATACACAAACATACATAAAGTACATACTACATGCATACACACCTCCCCCATAAACCCCCAGCGTGCACTGTTACATAACACACACTCACACACCCACACACACACACACACACACACACACGATGATTTCTGGATTTACTCCCTCTCTTCGACTGCTACCCTTTCCCATTACTCTTCTCACGGTCTCTTTTACACACACACACACTGTGTTCCCTCAGCCATATGCTTAGCACGCACCTTCTTCTATCACACACACACAACCCAGGCGGTTGTGTAATTTACTGGTCTTCTGATCTTTTTTTTCCCTCCCTCTCTCTCTCTCTCTCTCTCTCTCTCTCTCACAGTAGGGTTTTTTTCACAACATGATTCTGACTGACACTAGCTGCCTGCAATAGCCTTGGATCGGAGTGAGGAACGTCAGCGCCACCTGTCGTCTTTTTTAAAAAACGCACTTGCAATTAAAGTGGGTGGATTGATAGCATTTTTTCCCCGGCACATTTGTCTTTAAAAGTCTCTTGTACATTTACTCCAGATAGTTGATTTAACAAAGATTTCAAAACATTCATCATTGACTTGCCATCAAACAAACAACAAATGAGAGTACGCCAGTCACACAAGCTGCCGTTTAATCAGCATCACCGCCCATCTTCTAGCCTGGATTTACATTGTAGTTCCAAATTTGATGTATGTTGGTCTGTTTATTTTTCACATATTTGCTCATAAATCAAGGCTAAAAACTGGCCAACCGGTTCAGAATCCGAATCCAATCTGAAGATAAGATTCCATGCATGGTTTCCTCTTTACTCTATCATGTTGTAGGCATCTATACTAATTGTGCCACCTGAGAGAAAAATAAATCTGAATCGTGTCACTTGCATTCAGCCTTAAATTCTCACTGAGCTAAATTTGTCTCACGAAATGTGATAAAATCTTAAGTGACTGAACGTTTGGGACCTTCAACTTTGGATGTTACCCGACCCCCTCGCCCTAATAAAACAAACACTATCAAACACTGACACACAAATGGTTTGACGCTTTTCAGGAGCAGGATAAATCGCAAGGTGCCCCTAATTCTATAAAGAGTGTCAGGCTGCATGGTGGTGTCGGACCCCAAAAAGCAGGTAGGGAGGAAGAGCAGGGTGAAGTTGACAAATTGTATTAACTACTGAGGAAAATAAATCCAAACAAACAAAGTAATGGAAACGAAAAGAATCAAAAGTCACAAACAAAAACCATGGCTGAAGCAAAAAAAAAACTTACAGTAAAAGAAACAATGACCCGATACTGAGTGGTCGTGCCAGGAGTCCTTATAAACAACTAATGACACAATGACCAACAGGTGTGCAGCTGCAGGTGGAGCCCTACAGTGCCACCTGTAGGTCACAAACAGAACCATGACAGTACCCCTCCCTCAAGGGACTGATCCCAGAAGTCTCAAAACAGTCACCAAATGGCTGGGCTTGGCCTGACTTGGACGGAGCTCGGCATGACGGAGAACATGGGACGGCCTGACGTGGACGTGGACGTGGCTCGGCTCATCATGGATGTGGATATGACTCAATTCAAACAGGCAAGTGACGTGGCTCGGCTCAACATGGACGCGGACGGGCCTCGGCCTACCGTGGACGTGGCTTGACGGAGAACATGGGACAGCCGCATGACCTGCGGTGCCTGAAGGGGAAAGGGTGTCAGCCGCAGACGTGCTCCGCCAGGCTCAGGGTGGAACTGAGACCAGTCCTTTATACCTGCGGGGTCCAGTAGTTGGTCGGGTCTGTTATGATGCATGGTGGTGGAGGACCCCAAAAAGCAGGCAGGAAGGAGGAGCAGGGTGAAATTGACAAATTGTATGAACAAACTACTGAGGAAAATAAATCCAAACAAACAAAGTCATGGAAACAAAAGGAATCCAAAGTAACAAACAAAAAAACATATATTTGAGATCTATTTGAGGCCACTTCAAGGTGAAATGCATTAGAGAGGGAAGGAGGGAGAATGGTGATGAGGGCAGATGGAGGGGATGCACTTGGCGGCCAGACGAGACTTGCTCGCTCATATCTCGGTGCAAATCAATGGAAACAGAATCAAGGACCAAGAATCCTGAGCTAAAACACCGGAATGTCATTGGCACACTGAAGACGTTTTACAAACCAAATGCGATTGAGGGGAAGTACCCACATTCCGACAATCGGGACAAATTTGAGCATTTTCCCTCCCTTGTGATCAAAGTCAACAAAGCCCTAATCGTCGGATCTCTCAGCAAGACTATCCTGGGTGATTGTTTTGTGGTGTGGGTTGTGTTGAGTGATATTTCTTTTTCCCCTTCGCAATGTGCTCGGATTTTATTTTTTTTTAATTTGTGTGTGACCAAAAAATAGCACGTGTGTTCTTAATGCTCTTATCACTCGAGAAAAGCACACCGTGTCATAGTACCAAGGCAAAGACTAAGAGGCCATAGGGCATCAAGACTGCTCAAAAATACAAAGGAGAAGAAAGTACCTTGGCTAACTGTTAGCTTGTCTGGTAACTACTACAAAACTTCTCCTCGTCATTTTGATAGTGATGTATTGTTCTGTTTCGCGTCACAATCACGGAGCCCGCGAATCGGCCAATTTCTGTGCCAGATTTGCCGTCATATCTATTAAACGGGTGTAATATTTACTCTAGTTGGTTGGCCCTGAGTGTTTCCTGAACTGATCGAGAAGATTCAGTCAACTTGTAACACAACCAGCACCTCAGGATATTTGCTCCAAATAATATTTTAGAGCCAAATGACAATCTGGCCTTTGCTGATTAAGCTTGGAAGGCTTGAAATATGCTCATATTCGTTTCGATTGCGGTATGTGTGCAACCCTGCTTTCCTGTGTTTTGCAAGACCATGTCTGAGATTGCCCTGATGGGAGAGGTACTGTGTCGCCACAGCAACCCGCAAGATTGACAATGAGATGCAGCGCTCGAGTGAAAGCAAAGTGAAGCGGGGAAAAAAGAAAAAAGAAGTCCTTCAATTAAAGCACTCCCTCATATCCCCAGAGAAACCAAGACGCAGAGATTTGTTCCTAAGGCAAAGGAAAGCAAGTTTATTTGTATAGTGCATTTCATGTACAAGACAATTCAAAGTGCTTTACATAAAACAAAAAAGCAAAATCTCAAAACATTGCACAAAAATCATAAAATCATCTAATATAATTATGACAATAAAAATGATCCAAATGATTCCTACCGAGTATCAGTCTAGATACAGTAACAGATAGCGTGCAAATGGGGAATAAAACAAGAGAATAAAAGGATTGATGAAAGGCCTGCCCAGCCACGTGGCTCTGTCCAGAGCCGTGACGGATGGATTGGCATGCTAGGAGCAGAAAAAAAAAAAAAAATGGAGATGCTGAAGAAGCAGAAAGTACTGTGCTTCTAATTCAGCAGCAGTGGAGAGCATGAAGGCACGTCTTATAGCTTTAGGGCTTCCTTTGTAATTTACCCCATGTGCTGCAGTCGATCTAAATAAGTTTATATAACGCAACATACAATTTTACAAAAATTGTAAAAGTATTATTCCTGAATATTTATTTCACTTTCAACCACTCGACATGTTCAGTGGCATCAGTGCTATACATACACATATAGTT